>NW_009619185.1:6439-16064 GCF_000690535.1 Cariama cristata | reverse complement strand
GCCGGTGGAGCCTCTGCGGTGCTCTCCTCTGAGGCAGTGGCCGGTGCTGACACAGCCCCTCTCCTGGGCTCTCTGCAGAGGCATGACTGCACTCTGCTTTCATGCAGGGTTTCAGAAAACCGTTTCCATCCTTGTCATTTCCCCGCTTCTCAGGAAATGGGATGCGCGTTTAGCAGGGGGCTAAAGCCCTCCTGCTGCATCAGCGCTGTGCAACCTCCCTTCTGAGTAGGTGATGGGTTAGCAGGGCTGCTGCTGCTCCAGGGACCCTGTATTCCCAGCTGGCACTTGCTTTTTTTCCTGCCAGGATTGCTTGATTGTATTTTTGCAATTATTAGTAACTCGTCTCTTGTACGGAACTGGCAGTGAATCAGAAGTCAGAGTATCCAGAATATCTCGCCCCATGAAAAGAGCAGCTCCTCCTTTGCTGCCTGCTGGCGGCATTGTTAGCTGACACAAAGGGAGAGGATTGTGTGGAGGCCGGCCCGAGAGCTGTCAGGTTTGAATCCCGCGAGTAGCAGTTCAGAGTCAGCCCTTTCCCAAGAAGTGGCGAGCTGTGAACGCTATGTCTGCAGTGTTGTGGGCAGGTGCGATGGCAGCTTGGGTGGGTATTATATCCAGTATAGCATGCTGGCCTCGATCCAGTTGGCACAGGTAAACCAGCAGTGACATAGCGTAGCAACTTAAGCACTGTCTTAACACTATTAAATACGTAGCTGAGATCTCCAGAGGGCTTGTACAACCTGAGGTGACGTTTGTGTCACTGTATCTTTACTGCAGTTTGCTATCTGTGCTAGCTCAATTACAGTTCTCGCAGATAGGTCTGTGCCGTGCCTCAGTCCCGCGTCTGACACGAGCGCAGACCTGCCTCCGAACAGATGCTTCTGAGGACCTGCAGGCCACACAAATGTCTGCTGTTGCTCTCTGCGGTTTGTGCCTCCTGTGCTGGCATTAGTCTTTGCGATTTACTGGCATTAGCCCACACCCAGGGGAGGGGAATTACCTCTCTTGTGAGGGGGATTTGCTTTGCATTACAGCACTGAGGGTTGCAAGTTTGGGGCTGTAACTGAGCCACCGTCTTCCCTTCTCTGTCACATGGGTAATTCTGCTCGCAAAGCCCTCTCCTGCCATGCTGTAGGCCTGAGCTCGCCTTGGTTTCTCCTCCAGGCACTGAGAGGTCTGGGGCTGCAAGGCACTGTGCATACAGGAGCGTGCACTGCGGTGGACAACCCTCCTGGGCTGGAAGAGGTGCCCAAGGAGAAGGTTTTTGGCATGGACGCTTCTGACTTTCCCTTTCTCTCTCTCTTTCCCCACAGATGCCAGCAAGGACCATCCGCAGCAGCAGGCAGGGGTGATCTGGAGAGTGACAGGCGGCCTGTTCAGTATCACCCGGGGAGCCGTGGGGGCCACGTTGGGAGGAGTTGCCTGGGTGGGCAGCAAGAGCCTGGAGCTCACCAAAACAGCTGTGACCAGCGTCCCCGCTGCTGGCGTCGGACTGGTGAAGGGCAGCGTCTCAGCAGTGACCGGTGGCGTCGGAGCCGTAGGCAGCGCGGTCGCCAGCAAAGTCCCTTTCACCGCAAAGAAGAAGGACAAGGCTGACTAATCCCCATCGTAGCTCCCTTCCAAAAGATCAACCTGCCCATACTCTCCCCCGATACAGCACCTCTTTGAGTTGGAACCAGCCGCTTCAGGGAGGGTCAAGCACCCGAGCAGACTCCGGCTGCAGCGTGCTCAGCACCGCCTGCCTGGCTCAGAGCTCACAGAGCCGCTGTCAATGCCTTTCACTCCCATCACCCACTGGGAACCATCTTTACTCCGAGGGCTTTAAAGGCACCGTTGTCTCTATGTGGCAGTTTCCTTCCTCCCTTCTTACTCTTGGAAGCACAGAGGGGTGGGACAGGGTGTCAGGGTCCATCTGCCTGGAGGTGGGGGGGAGTAACAGGGGAGGGGAAGGAACTATACTTGGCTTGAAGTGTGGGTTGTGTAGTCAAATTCAACTTCAGCTGGGAAGACAGCCTCTGAAACACCCCTTCCCTTGACTCTGGGAGGTGTGTTTGGGGGGTCTGCCTGGCAGAGAACCGTAGAAGAAAGTCCCATTGACACAAAGGAGAGATACTGTGAAGAGAGGGAAGCCTCCCTCCTACCCTGCACCTTCTTTGCAGGCCCATCCCACAAGCTGCTCCCAATCACTTACTCCCTGGCTGAATTGCACCCTTCAGAGAAGGAACCCTCCAGCTCAGCAGAGCAGCTCCGGGGATGATGCCACACAAGAGTACGATATGTCCCGGGCCATCAACTTCTGCACAGATTTTTTTGGTGAGAGGCAGAAGGATGAAAGCTGCTGTACGTTGCCATTTGGGGAAGGAGCTGACAGTGGCATCTGCCAGGCCTCTGTGATACTGCAGGCGGGTAGTGATGCTCCACAGAGAGACAAACCGGGCCTTTGGGGTTGACCCTTGAAGTCCTTGCAGTATCCCCATCTGCAACAGGGGCATTTTGACTGTAAGCCACACTCTCATTCCGCAGACGTCACTAGTAACCATGAGCAAGCGTGTTCCCAAATGCCACCTGAGTTCTGCTGCAGGGAGGGAGGGGAAGCCAAGAGCATTGCTGTCCCCATGACTCAGCACCCCGGGAGCGGTGGCCTGGGTGTGAGTGGGCTGCGCCGCGTTGGAGAACGCTTCCCTGAGGGGCTGAGCGTGCTTCAGCAGCAGCCAGCCTGCACCGGACACCGGCAACTCCTCCTCCACACGCAGTTCCTGGGGCTCCAGCTTGGCTCCTCTAAATGATCGTGTTGCACTAAATAGCCCACCCACACTCGTAGTGCTGCAGAAACCCAGACACCTGCATCCATCCGGGAGTCACAGCCATCCTCAGCCTGGCCCACGATGCTCAAGAGGCTGTGTGGCATCGCACGCGCATACACACATGTGCACAGGCACACACACTCACTCACTCACCCCAAGGGCCCCTGTAATTCTCGGGATGAGGAAAGCCACAAGCTCCACCATTAACTCTGCTGCTCCTGGCTTTGGCAGGTGATTAGCCTAGGTCGTTAGGTGTTGGATGCATAGGCAAGTCAAGCAGTGCTTGTGCTGTATTTTATCAATATGCATCTGTGTTAGCGTGTGTGTATGTATCAGTCCACGGGCATTTCTTCAGCCGGGTAAACAAAACTGTGCCACTGCCGCGGAGGAGCTTACATAGTCATCTTCGGCACTTCCAGCATATAGGTTTTGTATAGGGTCCTGGTCAAAATAAAAATCATGTTTTAGAGGATGTTTTCTCCTCTGTTGCCCAAGAGTGTAGTCTATTGAAACCAAAGGAATGTGAAAAATCCCCTTTCTCCCGTCTGTGCGGTTTGTTTACTTTCTGCCCTATCTTTTGGACATTGAAGCCAACTTCCTTGATCTTCATTTCCCGTTGGAGGTCGTTGCGCTTCCTGGCTGCTCTCTTGTGCTTAGGACTCAGACGTCAGGGATTATTTAAGTACAGCCCCAACCCCCCCGCCACCATTTGTGCTGAACATTCTTGGGCTTGTGAAGCAGTTTTCATTCTGACTTCTATTGAATCCAGATTTTGGGCCTGACATAAGCCGCTGTGTCCCTGTGCTAGTCCTGCTGGTGTTAGTCTCTCTCCGTACCCTTCGCTGGGTAGTCCCTGCTGTTTGCAGAGGCAAGAAGTTGCTGATCTCCACAGTGTGTTGCTCTTGATAGCATGAGAGTGGTTTAACCTACATCTTTGTTTCTGAAGAGGAAACAGCATTTGGTATGTGTGTGCATTTCCTCGCTTTGTCTCTTTTGTTCTGGTGAAGGCCAAGTTGACCCAGACGTGTCGGTTTTGTCTCTGAAGGCAGCGGCTTCACAGAAAGATCAGGCCTTGATGTGTGCCTGCGCTTTGCTGGGATGCTCGTGGCAGTTGGTAAGGCCAGAAGAAGGCTTGTCTGTTCTTCCTTTGTCTCAAACGCCCTGCAAAGCAGGAGGCCAGTTTGCACTGCCTGGATCTCTGCTCACTGCTCTCCCTGAGTGCATCTCATTTCTTATTCCAGATCACAGACCGCTCCTGAAGCGAGCTCTAACCCCAAAGCTAAAAGCTGCTTGTGCGTAACTAGCTGTGCCATCACCCGCCCCCTTAGAAAGAGTTTCTTACCAGTTGGGACAGAGGACAGTCTTCTTCCTGACTGCCTCTCCCAGGCCTTGGGCAGGAGAAGATAGGATTTCAGGGGCTTTACTTCACCGGCCACCCCTGGGCAGGTGATGGGAAGCTCATCGTGCGTTTGGCTAACCAGCATCCCACACAGGCTCTTCCTGGGGGAGGCAATACGTCCTTCCCCAGCTGATGTCTGCCGGCACTGTGCGTGCAGAGCAGGCGTGGAAAATGGGATAAAGGTGCATTAAGGAAGGCCGTAGAGGTCCTGAGGGTTTCCCATCTTTTTATTTATGCTCTTCCGTGCATCCTTGCGGTAAATGGAGTAAAGCTCTCCATTTGTCTGGAGCTGCCATTTCCTTGTGGGTTGGCCTGGAGAAGGGGGGAAGAGGTGTGAGGAGAACTCACAGCCTAAATTGCTGTTCTTACAGCCCAGCTAACAGAGAACTCGGAGGCCATAAGTAGCAAAAGAGATCAAATTAGCAGGCAGTGGTAGAAGATTAAATCTGCTCCAAACCCAGGGCCTCACACCGCATAACAGGCATTCAGGAATACGTCACTATGCAGGACTCGAAGGTCTCTGGAAAGTCTCTCTCTCTGCTGGCGTGCTTGGGCTGCTCGGTTCACCCCGGGGACCCAGCCCCAGGCTGCTTTTCTAGGCACTCTCAGTGCCAGAGCAGAGGGAAAACGGGGTCGGTGTTCCCACTCTTAAGAGCAAAGATGCCTCCTGACAGCTTTAGTTGCAGGACGGTAGGATCTGGATCGGATGGAGAAGCTGTTGGCTCCTGACGGATGCCCCATTTTTCCTCTTTCCCCACTACAGAGACTCCCACCAGCTCAGAGTCCACCTGGGCCACTGGTGCAACCCTTCTCCCACTGCCCCTTCGGGGTGAGAAGGGCAAAAACTACATCGTGCGTAAATCCCATTGCTACTAGGTGGGGGGGCTTGGTATGAAATAGAATCATAGAATCATAGAATCATTATGGTTGGAAGAGACCTCAAAGATCATCAAGTCCAACCGTATACCTGATGCCACCCTGTCCACTAAACCATGTCTTGAAGTGCCACATCTAGACGTTTTTTGAACACCTCCAGGGATGATGACTCCACCACCTCCCTGGGGAGCCTGTTCCAATGCCTAACGACTCTAACAGTGAAGAAGTTCTTCCTAATAGGGGGGATAGCACTGAGGTGGAGGGAAGGACTGAAGGGAGTTAGTACAAAGAAGATCACCAATTTTCAGGTGACGGTGAGAAGATGAGGAGGGACTGGTGACAGGAGGAGGTGAGGAGTAGGGGAGCAGTAAAAGGGGGGAGCATGGAGGGAACTTGTTTCTTAGGACAGGCTCAGAATCAGAGGATGAACACAATGGGATTTGTCCTAGGGAAGAGCGCAGAAAGGGAAGCGGACGAAGGTGGGGTTTGGGGTGTGATGCTGGCTGGTGCCCTGCTTTCATCGTAGTGGTGATTGCTGGGGGTTCCCATTTAGGTAGGTAAGTGTGCCCAACGGATGGTCCAAGCACCAGATCAGCTCCCTCCTTCCCACCCCCCCCTTCCTTCCCAGATCTCCCCCAGGCTTTTCTCACAATCTCCCCAAGGCGGAGGTGGGATGTGGCCCTACACGCAGCCCTGTGCCCCACTGCGGCTGGACATTCCCCGTGCCCAAGGAACGTGCCCTGGCTGAGAGGAGAGCCCACAGGCACATCCTCTCCTCCCTTTTCCCTTTGCTCATCTCGTTATCCTTCACTTTCTTTTTCTTCCCTCCCTTAGCTGTCTCTCGTGCCCCTGGACAGAGCTCTCCAAAGCTCTTACCAAGACCTTCGTTAAACATCCAAACATCCATGCTCATATTGGCTGGGGGGGTGTGGTGTGCAGAGAGGGTGACTGCCCCTGGCCAGGAGAGAAGTGCATGTCTTCCACCCCTCGCTGTCCCCTTCTTTTTTGTGTGTGGAAAATCTTAACCCACTTCTTTCCCTCTGGGTTCCCTCGTTGGCTTTTGTCCCTGTGGGTGGGTTATTTCTGTGTCTCCATTGCAAAGTCATCCTTGAAAAAACCACGGTGTGAGTGAGAACGTGGAGATGGCTAGAGAGAGCCGCAGAGCTGCTGGGACAGATGCCGGGGACGGACTCTGCTTCTCTGGGGGCTGAGGAGCCCTTTGGCAACCCAAAACCGTCACTGCGGGCACGCCGTCCCGCGCACGGTGCTGGGCTCCGGAGAACACTTTTGTTCTTTATCATTTCATTGTCTGTAATTGGTTTCCTCCTGAATTTGTTTGCTTGGTTTGTTTTGCAGTGTGTTTCTGGGAATATTCTGCATCTCTGTATTTTAATTACAGTAAAATTTGAGGATAAAAACCTTGGTTACGCTGGCTCTTGTTTCCAGGGGGGGGAAACGAGGAGAGGAAGCGCAGTTGAAGGAAGATGTTAGAGATTCCTTGGGAAATCAGATCTCTCCCCTAAGGGCTCTACAAGAGGCACCAAGCAAGGCTGAACCTCCATCCCTGCTTAAACTAGGACATGGCTTTCAACCGCAATTCAAAAGCCATTTTGCTGCAGGCACGTTTCCTGATTGGAATGGTAAGAACAATTTGGATAAGACTTCTAAACTCAATTTCTTGTGTTGCTTTAAAGACCGGTGCATGGGAGGCCTCTCGGGCCAGGGAACAGCTGGCCTAGCCCTGAAAGTGGGATCTCAGCGGCTGAACACGGGAAATTTTCCCTCTGCACCCGCTGTTCCTTCACGCAGGTTTGCATAACCACTTCTCCCAGCTGTGGAGGCAAGGAAAATCCTCGTTTCCCCCGCAGCAGCCTGCCCTTTCCGCAGGAGAAGGCGGTTTGACATCCCTCCCCGCAGCCTCAGGGGAGCCCCGCGGGGCAGCCAGACCCCCAGCATTTGCTCGCTGGCTGGCAGGCAGTGCGGGTGCTGGGGTGGGGGGCACGGCCGGCCACCCTGGCCACCTCACCCGCTCCACAGGCACTTACCCAGGGCAGAGCCACCCGATGCTCCCAGGAACACACAGCCCCCATGCAGGGAGGATTGCCGCCCAGCAGCCGGGCAGTGCCGGATCAGGCCCTAGGCAGGGTGTCCCTTTTACTGGGCTGAGGCCAGGAGCCAACAACTCAGCATTTGTTAAGTGCTGACAAAAGGAATAATTTAGTAACTAGTAATGGGGCAATCAAGTCATTTATTTGGTTGACATTTTGCTGCCGGCTGCTTGGTCAGAGCGGCGTGCGGTCATCTCTGCTTCCTCCATCTCCTCCATCTCAGACCCAGCCAGGGCAGCATGGCTTGGGGGGCACTGAGCTGGTGGAGGTGGAGGGGAGGTGAAGGCACCTGGGGTAGCGGGGGGTCTCTCCCAGGAGCTGCCCCCATGCCAGCTGTGGGAAGGCAGATGGGCGAAGTGCCCATCCCAAAGCACGTGCACGCTGTCACCCCATTTCTCCTCTTGGGGCTGGAGCCGGCCGCGTCGCCTTGCAGACAGAGCAGATGAATTACAGGTGCTCCAGCTGTGAGCCCTGAGGAGAGGCCATCAGATGCATCACCCCTGCTCACCTCTTCTGCGGCCCAGCTGGAGCAGGTTTGCTCTGTTAAGCCAGGTTGCAAAACGCCCCTAACAAGCTGCCCCTCCAGAGGTCTTTAAAGGGGGAAAAGGATGCTGGAAAATCAGTTACAGCTTTCCCCTGCCTTGCCCAGGTAGTGTGTCCCAGCTCCCTGTGTGTGACTACAGCACTGAGTCTCACCCCCTCCCAAGTAAGAGCTCAGGATGGAAGCTGGTGGGCAGTGGACCTTGGAGGAGACCTTTGGAGAGGAGACCTGCCCAGGTAGGTGGGCTCTGGGTGGCTCAAACACCCCCGTGCCAGGAGTGGGTTCAATGCTGGGCGTGTGCAGCTGTGGGTAGATGTGACCAGCGGTGGTCACATCTCACGGTGGGTCCTTGTCCTGCATGACTCCAGGAGCAACAGAGCTGGGAAACTGCTGGGGCATTGGTGTCCTCTGTCCCCTGGGGACTGGCTTCCTCGGGATGTGCCTCGAGGGCTGGGCTCTTTGGAGGGCTCTGTCCCAGCTGGGTCGGAGGAGCCGGCCGGCTGTTCCAGCCGGCAGGGATCAAACAGACCAGCGATGTCTTGGGTCAGGCTCTCTGCTGTGGTGCAGTACTGCTCCCGCCCTGTGTGCCCAGCATCCCCGTCCCACTGCTTGCTGCCCTGCTCAGCCCCCAGGCCCTGTGTGGCCAGGGCTCGCTCGCTGCCCGCAAGGTGCCTTGTATGTGAGGTCCCTGCCTCCGCGGGCAGCTGCTGAAGGAAAACGTGCGCCTTGCCAGGACCATCTTCTTGTTCACTCGTTTCCATTCTGGCAGTTTTATGACCTGAACTTGAGCATTTTTCTCTGGTTCTGCAGGGCAGGGCACGCCAACGCTGGCATCAACAGCATCAGATGCGGGGGGACACAAGGAGGGGGCAGCCGGGCTCACCGTCCTGGTGCCATCAGCACTCTGAGGCTGGACACTTTGGCCAGTCCCGTGCCCCCACGCAGGCCAACAAGCTCTCAGGTCTGTAAATAACCACAGGTTCTTACTTTTGGCTTAACTACTTGCATTTTGGCACACTTCAGATGCCGACGTGCCCGTGCCCAAGGAGGTGACTGCAGTGCCCTGCTGCCCTGGGGGGCTGTGGTGCCTGCTCCCCCCAGCCGTGCCCCCACCGTCCCCAGCCTCGCAGGAGCAGGGCAGACGGGGAAACGCCGCTCTCTGCCTGCTGGTGTGTCCACCCCAGTTCAGTCCCTGAGGTCTTTCAGTTGAAGTTCACCCGCAGGTCAGTTTTATTGCACTTTTATTTACAGAAAACACAGAAATAAAGCATTAAATGTGTTGGGCTTTTACCAAACCACCCAATCACTTTTTTTTCCCTTTTTTTTTTCCTTTTGTGGGTTTTTTTGGCACAAAGAAATATCACAGGTGTTACCAAACCACCATGTACAAGCAGCTGACCAACTGCCCAGCCCAATAACAGGATTTAAACAGACAGACATGTTGCACCGAGATCAAAAATGAGGAGGTTGTTCCACATTCAGCTTCCAGTCTAACCTGCTCATCGGGGGCATGGGGAGTTATTCTGGAGGGGATGACACCATTCATAAATTATATTTATATTTACCTCTTACATTGTAAAAGTAAACAGTGCAAAAGTACAGTACCCCAGGTACCCTTCGGGTTTGGAAAGCTTGAAGGTTGCTTTATACATTTTTTGTGTGTGTGTTTTGTAAACATTGTTACCCATCCACAGTTCTAGCTCTTGCTTGGAGAGACCCGACTCCTCTTGCGTCCAAAACGTATTGAGGGGCAGCAACCGCTTCCCCTGGACTCAGCTGTTGAGATTCCCGCTCAAGGTTTAGTGCAAATTTTGGAGAGAAAAAGACGAGGAGGGGGGAACAAAACAAAAGAAAATAAAATAAGGCAACAGTTAGAAAGAGTCTGTATCAAAACCAG
>NW_009619185.1:5959-6408 GCF_000690535.1 Cariama cristata | reverse complement strand
CCCACCCCCCCCCCCCCGGGGCTGCCTTAGGAGAAGGGCAGGAAGTCTCTCTCCTCTACCAGGCTGATGGAGAGGTTCTTCAGCTCCTCCTCGGAGCCAGCGGTTTTGTAGCCGAGCTGCGCCAGCACTTGCTGGCAGGCGTGCTGGGTGAACGCCACGATCTCGTAGGACAGCCGGAACCGCCACTTCTCCGCCGTCGCCGCCGAGTTGCGTACCGTCCCGTACTTGTGTTTGGAAGAGGACCTGTCTCCTCGGGTGTTGTTCTGTATCCAGCGCTCGACGTTGCTGTCCATGGGTATGCCCAGGAAATCGTAAATCTCCTCGGTCTTTTTCATGGGGTTCCTGGCCAGGTCTTCGTACCGCACCAGCATGTACTTGCCTTTGAGCCACGGTGGCCGGTTGAGGCCGGTGGACACAGAGCTCCAGAAGTCCTCGCACACTCTGGTGAG
>NW_009619185.1:5617-5946 GCF_000690535.1 Cariama cristata | reverse complement strand
CGGCTTCCTGCCAGTGCCGTCCCAGATCCTCCACAGTCGATAAGTGTCGCGGAAGGTCTCGCTCCGGGATGCCAGGATGCCCCGGGGGTCCCTCACCAGCTGGATCACCTTCAAATTCAGCCGTGGGTCCTCCACCAAAGCCCGGAGATCGTTGACCTCTGGCACCCGCACAGTTTTGATGGCCACGTGCCCGTGCTCTCTGCAGGACTCGGTGGCCAACGTCAGGTTCAAGGTCCCGCACTTCTTCACGCAGTCTCCTTCCTCCAGGTGGAGATCGACGGCTCCCAGGGACTCGCAGACGGGCGGGGAGCACAGGGCCTTGCTGGCTC
>NW_009619185.1:3558-5549 GCF_000690535.1 Cariama cristata | reverse complement strand
GGCGCCGCACAGGGCCTGGCATGCCCCCAGGCATCCCCCGCCTGTCCGTCGTACTCTTGCTCTGGGTCAGCTTTGGGATCAGGGTGTACTGGACATGGTAGAGGGGCTCAAATAAATAAAAGACATCGAAGTGCTGGTTAAACAGCTGCCCGACAAACGAGGAGCCGCTGCGGGTGGTGGCGAGGATGAGGACGTGCGTCTTCCTGGAGAGGTTATACGAGAAAGTGGGGCTCTCGTCGCACAGCCTGTCGGCTGCATCGGTGTCCTGGCTCAGGCTGCAGTTCATGGGGTTGGGGATGGGGCAGCTGTGGAAGGACTTGGCGGTGAAGGTCCGGATTGCTGTGTACTGGATCGCAATGGATGCCAAGGCTAGTAGGAGGACAGCCTTCCAGGAACATTGCATGGCTGATCACCTTCATGGAGCTTCTTCACAGGTCGTCTCAGTGTCTGCAACCCAACAGAGAAGTCATGGGTTGAGCAAGGACTGTCAAGGAGGACCCAAGTATCTTACTGCTGGGGGTACCAACAAACGCCCTCCCAATGCATGTACATCAGCCGTAACCACGTGGACCCCAGTCACGTGCTGCAGGGCCCTGTTTCAGAAGAGAGGAAGACCAGTCGAGCCTGGAGAGATGCTTCCAGCCAGGACTTCAGCCCCAGGGACTGCTCCCTTCCAGGCTGGGGGTGTACACAAATCCTGTGCCTCACGGCTCACCCCACGCCCTGCAGCCCAGGCAAGGGGATGTCTGAGCCTGGTGGCCACACCGTCTGTGCTTCCATCCCGCTGCTGTGAACCCTCCTCCCCAGCTGCCTTCTGAGTCACTTGTCACCCCATCAGCCAGCGCCTTTGACACCCAGTGCAGGAGCTGTGGCAAGGACAGGGCAGGGGATGGTGCCAAGCGCTGCCTGGAGAGGCTTGTGTCCATCCTTTCTGTCCAGCTGGCAGGACAAGGCATGGCCCATCCAGGCCAACAACCTCCTGCTTGGGGAACGGGGCGATGGCTCTCCTGGAGCTGCAAACCTCTTTGCTTGGAGGTCTACTAGCCAGGCCAGCTCAAGTCCTTCAGCCTCTGGGGATGAGCAGCAGCCAGAGCTGTGTCCTAGCTGCCAGCCCAGTGTGCCCCCAGCACTGAGCTCTGGGATTCAGGCCCCGCTCCTATCCTGAGCACCAGAGTGGGGAAAGCAATGCTACGAAGGAGGAAGCATGAGAAACTGCATCCCCTTCATCCTCTACTGGCAACAGTGCAACGGCGGGAGCCCTTGGCACCGGAGATGGGCGCAGGGAAGAGTGGGGCTGTGGTTGCGCAGGCCCACTTCAGTGGTGCTACCCCCTGCCTTGCTGCTGCCCGTACGTGGGCGAGGGTAGGGGAAGCTGAGTGGGGTGCTTGGATGGGGTGCTCTGGGCTGGCTAGGTGAGGAGCACCCCTGCTATGCCTGGGGAGCCCTGGCCTTGCTGGGGGGGATGTAATTGTGGTGGTGCTTCAACATCTTCCCCCTTGTTCACTAACCCAATAATACTCAGACTGCCCTGCTGCTCTCCAAAGCCCAGGGCTTTGCAGCCATGTGCTATCGCTCCCCAGGGGCTGTGGGGCAGGAGATAGCAGACTCATCCCAGAAACCCCAAACAAGCCAAAACCCCTGCACAGGGCAGACACCCCAGTATTAGCAATGGCTTTGAAGCTCCCCTATGCCCACTTTCTCTTGCCCATCTTCCTTCCACATTGTCCCCTCCATGTGGTATGTTCACCTCTGCACATGCCTCTGCAGCCACCTGCCCGCCTTCTCAGGAAAACCAAAAGGACAGACCCAAATATCCCTGCTCTCTGCCCAGCAGAGCCCTTCCTTTCCACAGCATCATCACCACCGTTGCTTCCTCTTCCCCGTTCCTCTCACACTCTCTATGTGTCCCCGGGGAGGGCGCAGAGCAGACCCCCAGCTGGTGGTGAGCTCCTTGTCCCCTGCTCGGCCCCATCACACCGACCACCATGGGT
>NW_009619185.1:3146-3539 GCF_000690535.1 Cariama cristata | reverse complement strand
CTCGGCCGAGGTCTCCGAGGGAGGCCGATGGAGTCAGCGATGGACTTCAGCACACCAGGCCTGTTCAAGCCCGGAGCATGCCAAAATCCCTGACAGGCTTGGGACAGCGCAATGCTCCTGGTGTGTGTTCCCTGCAGAGCCCACGGCAGCTGGCGCAGCGTGGTGTTCCCATCTCCTCAACGTGCCCCGCTCCCCAGAGAGACCCTGTCGCCCAGCGAGTGATGCCAGGAGGGTTGCTCAGACCTGCAGGTGAGTCAAAAACCTCCTTCCTTTTTTTCTTTTTTTTTTTAATTATTATTATTTCCCAGTTGCCCCAGCTGCTCGGTGCAGGCAGGAGGCTGCAGGAGCTACCAGCTCCAGAGAGCTCTCACCGGGAGCGGGGGGTTAGAGGCG
>NW_009619185.1:0-3084 GCF_000690535.1 Cariama cristata | reverse complement strand
CGGGCACAGCTGCTGCAGGTGACCACCCCGCCAGCCACCACCGTGTCTGTGCACCGAGGGCCGTGCTTTAGACCCGTAACGGTGCTTTGAATGGGGGTTGCTTTCCCCTGGGCTGCTGCCTGCCAGGGATGTGGCACATGACCAGGGCATCCAAGTCAGAGATGTTTGGCTATTGCTGCTCCTGGTCTGGGGTTACCCACCCTGCAGAGGGGAGACCTGGCCCCGGTGTCCACATGGGATGTTCTGTCCCTCGGATAAAGTGTTTTTCCTGGTCTGCTAGGGCAGGACAGGAGGGTCCCTGCTGGCATCTCCTGTCCCAGGTGACTCCGGTACGCTGCCTAGGTGGAAGCTGCAGTGGGAACGCGTTCCTGCTCTCTAGTGCTGGCCAGCCACACTGCATCCTTCACACACAACCTCGACTTCGACTCCTCGCCACGCTGCTGATGGATGCTGGAGCAGGCGCAACTCGGATTGTCCTGGGATGTAGCAGAAACCCACTGCCGACTCCCCTGCAAAAGGCAACCAGAGCCCAGGTACCTCCTTGGTCCCAATTCCTGCCCGATCGCTGGCTGCCAGCGTTTCGGGTTCTCCACCCGCCCAGACCCGCTCCCCTTCGCAACGCACCAAGCTGCAGAGGGGAAGAAACGGGGCGTTGATTCACCTCCTTGGCAGAGCAGGTGCGAAACTACAGCCCAGCTTCAGCCTCAGCTGCCCCTCCTCGCCCTTCGCCTGTGCCCTGCCCGTCAGCTGCAGCCAGGGAGGGGCAGGTTTTGGGAGAAGGCTTCCCTCCCTGATGTCTCATCTGTGGACTTTAAAGCCAGCCGGAGCCTCCTCTCAGCCCCCGGCCGGCTCTCCCGCCTGCTCCCATCACTGCCAGTCCCCAAGGGGCTGCGGTTCCCGCTCAGCCCAGCCCTGGGCTCGGCCTTCGCCTGTGCCCTGCCCGTCAGCTGCAGCCAGGGAGGGGCAGGTTTTGGGAGAAGGCTTCCCTCCCTGATGTCTCATCTGTGGACTTTAAAGCCAGCCGGAGCCTCCTCTCAGCCCCCGGCCGGCTCTCCCGCCTGCTCCCATCACTGCCAGTCCCCAAGGGGCTGCGGTTCCCGCTCAGCCCAGCCCTGGGCTCGGGAGGCAGCGGCAACCGACAGCTGGGTGCTCTTGGGGGGGCTCCTGGGGCAGCCCAAGCGCTTGGCACCCGGGAGCTGCCAGCACGGCTGAAGATGGCTTCTACTCACGCTCCTCCTTGCTCATCTGTTTAAAACCCCCTGCGGAGGAGGGGCTGCCTGGGGCTCCGCAGGGCTGGGAGCGGGCTGGCTGAGCCGCGGCTGCAGGAGGATGTCTCCTACACACACGCGCAGCGGGATATGCTGCTTGCTCTCCCATCCCTGCCCTGAGGGACCTACTTCTCAAATTGGCCTGTTCCTCTTCAGGCACCGATACTGGGACCAGCAGTCCTGGAGCGAGGGCCGTGCCCATGTGGGGCTGTATCCAAGAGCCCTGTGTGAGGCATGTACTGGTTTGGTTCCTCAGCCCTAGACCGTGGGATGCTGTGACCGTGGGAGTCATCCAAAATGCTGGCCACAGAGCTCCCTCTGCTCTGCCTCCAGCTCAGCTCCTTTAGCAAATGCAGCCCAAGGGCGGGAGCCGAGTCCGGTAGGTCCCTCCCAGCAGCGGGGGCTAAGAGATGGAGAGCTGGGGTGGGGGTAAGTCGCTCGTACCTTCCAGCCCCCTGGCACGGCAAGGGGCCTGCGAGAAGGCACGTGGGCTCTTTTGGTGCTGTGCTGGGCTCACCACTGCCCCTTCCCTGCCCCTAACGCCATGCTGGGCACAGCACGCCAGACCGCGCTCCGCTGCCTTGCCCGCATCTCCGTCCGGCTGCCTGCAGTCGCCTTGGGACCGGGCTGTCCACGAGGGATGCACGGCATCCAGCAACCGGCTCTGAGCACCGCAGGAGGCCAGCCAGTACCTGGCACAGGGACAGGAGCATTGTCTGTGGGAAGAGGAAGGTGCTGAGCCTTTCCTCTCCCCTGCCCCTCTTCCTGCAGCCTTCAGCCCAGAGGAAGGGAGAGGAGGGGTGCAGGCAGTGCAGCCTCCCCCATCCCACACACCTGCAGATGGCAACGGGTGTATAACCACCTGCCTTCCTCCACCTCCTCCTCCACCTCTCCGGACTCCCAGCACCACTCTGGGGAGGACAAGCGGGCAAGAAGCCAGCAAGACAGCCCAGGAGCGCTGGAGAGATCGGAGGCGATGAATTAAGCCGAATGGCATCCGTGAGTCACCGGCGCGGAGAGCAGCGAGCGCAGCCGGCCAGCCACGGCGCAGCAGAGGCCCGGGAGGAGATGCTGAGCGGCAGACTCCTGTTTTGGGGACGATCTTCCCAGGTTTGATGGGAATGACCTGCTTTTAGAGCCGTGCAGCAGGGCCACGGCACCAGAGGCTGCATTGGCAGCCGAGCTCAGGCAGGGCTGGACTCGGCGGAGGTGCTGCGGGGATCAGTGAGCCTTCTCCCCTCCGAAAGCAGGCAGGTGTTAGGGAGGGCAGTGCCTCATGGCACTGCGGCACGCTCAGCCTCCCGGGGGGCTCCCACAGCATCTCCAGGCGTGCGGCTGCCCTGCCTCCTGCCCCAAGCCTTCCCTGCAGGGTCCCTTGCAGCTCCCCGGAGGTGGCCGTGTTTGGGCAACTTGGGGGTAACGGCAGCTTTAGGCAGGAGACCTCGCAGAACTGATATTGTCGGTGCTGTTTCCAAGGCTCACTCACGGAGCAGTCAAACAAACCCTGCTCTCTTCGGCTGCTTTCCAGGCTGTCCCCCTCTCTCGACAGCTCCCCAGAAGCGGTGCCCTCGGCCCGGCTGGGCTCATCCTGGGCTGCCAGGGAAACCCCTTGGTGCTTGCCCGTGGCAAGGAGGAAGGGAAAAGGGAGGGGAAGAAGGTGCGAGGGTCTGTGCAATGCAGGTCCCTGCTCCAGCCCTGGCACAAGCCCCGGCACCAGGGTGAAGGGCTGGTCGAGCATCTGCGCCCCACAAGCCCTTCCCCGGGGCCTGCCCAGTGCTGGTCTGGCTACCAGCACCCTCTACCCCCAAAACTGATT
>NW_009619184.1:15775-35067 GCF_000690535.1 Cariama cristata | reverse complement strand
CAACCTAAATGATTCAATGATTCTATGATTGTGCACCTCCTCGCTGGCAGAGCATATGAAACTGAAAATTTCTTGACTTGGAACAAGCATACTTAGCATCAACTAAAACATGAGTGTGTTATCAACGTTATTCTCATAATAAATGCAAAAACACAGCTCTGTACCAACTACTAGGAAGAAAATTAACTGTATCCCAGTTGAAAGCAGGACACAGGGCTATAGGGTGAGGCAAAGAGGTGCTGGGGGCTGCACGAAGCCGCAAGAGCAGCTTACAGGTCTGTCCTCTTTCTTCCATGCTCAGCTTAGTGCTGATGGAAAGAAACGCAGGAAGAGTCAAACATCTGTAGAAGAGGCAAAGTGAAGCACAAGCATAAAGAAGGGAACTCTGCGACTTAAGTGACAGAGACTGAAAGGACTGAAGATTACTTGTGCTGTGCATTATCAGTCCTTAGGACTGGAGATAACAGACATGATAATACAAAAGCAAGCTTACTGTGAATTTATGAATTGGTAAGTCACTTTCTTATAGCAGCCCACAGTAAATCACTGTTTGTTCCTACGTTTCTGTAAGTTGTTATGCATTCTCTACCTGCTATCTGGCTTTATCTCAGTTTCCTTCTTATTTGTCAGACAAAAAATTCAAGATTTCTCCTAAATCAACTTAGCAAAACTCTGACATTTTCAGTCCTCTTTCCTGCCTTTTCTAAGAAACAAAAGTGGTTTATTCTTTTAAGTCCTCATTCATCTAGTTGCAATTTCTGCAGAGTTTGGTTAGTCATTTTCTTACATTGAAAACAGGTGGGCATCGCTGGATCTCTGGCTTAGCAGAGGGGAATGGCTCAGTTGGCATGGGCTTAACATACAGGAAGGCATTGCTCAGCTCCTGGCTCCACTGTTCAGTGTTTTGGTAAAGGCACAGACTCTCCCTCCCCTCAGACCACAGCCATTGAGCAGAGAAGGTATTCCTCTGTTCAGCCACTCAGTATTTCAGCCTCTGTCCCTCCAGGGAGAGCATTAGCTCTTTACAGCAGGACTTTCTGCTACTGTAAATATATATACACTGTGTCTTTGATCCTGTTCAACTTGGTGCTTCTCAGTGCCATAAAACACAGATTTTAATGTCCCTTTCTCCCCAGGATCTACCAGCCGACAGTGGGTATTAACTGATTGTCCTGTTCATTTTGTTTTGCAGGATTTCCCCATGGTATTATCGCCATGACACAGAACAGTTTTCTTGCTTATAAGGGCTTATGTTATATCCCTTTTCTATCTTTTGAACATTGGCAGCATCACTTATATTTCTTTAGGGAAAAAAAAAAAAAATCCACAGAAGCTACCTATCCTTTTTACTAAAGGGTTCGTTATTCTGCTGTTACCCATTCATTCTCTATGAGTGCCTGTCATTTTCTCTTATTACTTACGTAAGAAAATAATTTGTCCTGTCAAAAATTCTGTTGCTCTTTAATAAGGAGTAATTAGGTATGGAAATAAACAATCTCTCTATTTTCCTCCAGACACATAGATTAATTGGCTTACACTTTAGCTGTATGTACTAGACTGTTGTCTGCATGTGTGCAAATGAGCAGGTGTGTGTGCAAGAGAAAGAAGGAAATTACGGAGGGAAACATAACTTAAAGAAATCAGTTTTGCATTTAGATTGATCTCTGTCCTGAGGCCAGGTTAATGTAACTTGAGTGAGACCAAGGTTGCTGGAAGTGACTCATGAGGCTGGGCGCACAATTTGAGACAATCCCAAAGGATTTACTTTTTACAACCACTACAAAAAATAAGCTATAAAAAATACCATAGTTTTGGCAGTCCAAGCCCAATCTTCCCAAAACACTCTGTTCAAAAGTCATCACTCAAACTTTTCGCTACCACAGTTTATGAAATGTGCGCAGAACAGCATCACAAACACTACAACACATATCTACACGTTGCAAACACAAAGCATTTCCTTGAAAGAAGAGAACCGTTCATGTTGATCAGGCATATCTGGACAGTGTTAGGGTTTTGTTTTTCCAAAATTACACCAGTTCTGATATCTCATAGAGAAATTCAAGAATTAAACCTTCCTAATTAAAATGAATAGGATATTTTATGAGATGCATGCCATATTATGAATTGTTACTGACATATCACAAAAGAAATCAAGATTTCAACACCCACACACCCCCCAATTTCTAAAATTATATTTTAACTTATGCTTTCTAGAAAGTTTCAGAAAGTGTTTCTTTGTACCAAACAGGAAGGAAAATGTACACTGAAATGAAAACATTTCCTAAAAAATAAATTCGCAAGGTCAATTCATTGCTACTTCCTATATAGCAGTAATTCAATAACGGCCACAGTCCAGTGTACTATGTCAAAGAAAATGCTTTGGCTTTTGACGATCATTGTCTTCAAGCTGTTTTTCCCCTCAGAGATTATTAAACCTTCAGGTGCTATTAAGTCTCTTACAATGACCCTTTTGCTGTCGGATGATGGGGCATCCTATAAGGAACTGTAATACTGACAATGAGTAGTCATATTCTTTTACTACAGGTCAAGAATATTCAAGAGATTTTGTAATTTAAGCTGCTGAAAAAAGGAATAATTAACTGGCCCGAGGATTCTTGTGCTTCTACAGAAAAAGGCCTTTTCTTGTTGGATTTCGTGGTTTTCATCACCACTTGCTGCAGGGATTAGGGTAAGCTCTTTTCATTTACAAGTAGAGTTGCTCAGGAAAAGAGGAGCTTTCTTTCCTTTTCTTAGATAAAGGCACAGAAAGCTAGAGCTTTTAAATAGAATTCTAAAGAAAACACTATTCCTAACACCCCCTAGATTTCTCCACACAAGAAATCAGTACATCTTTGGCTCTCCACTCCAAGCCGTATTTCAAACATACCCTACTGTTTTGTAAAAGGTTAATGGTGTAAGCACACTATACATTACATATCTATACATAAGTAATAAATACATCTTACAGTTGGCCATGGGAACATTAGCAGACTCTTGGAGAAAAGCTTGTAGTGACGGCCAGCTCCCTCCCCAGACCAAGAGGGAGAAGAGGGAAGTCCAGGAGACAAAACTAAACCTGCAGGCAGACAGCATGCTAGAGACCCCACAAAAGCTGCTTATTCTGTATGTGAGATCAGAGAGAGTAAAAGGCCAATATCTAGTTGAGAAAATACTTATGATGAAAGTATTTATTCTAAAGGATTCCTATGAACTGAAAAGACAAACATGCATAGGAGGAACACCAGCAATATTCTTTACTATGTAACTGAGGCAGTGATGTGATAAGGAAGATTAGATCTACAGTAATGCTTAACTCTAAAAGAAGAGCTACCTAAAAATGATTATTACTAGGAGACTAAGAAATTTCAGATAAAAGGGCAAGGCATTTATGGGTGGCATGGGGACTATTTAGAAAACCATAAGAGATGTTCAGAAGAAACATTTGGCACTTACCCTTTCAAAAGGATCAAATAAAGGTTGATGGGGTCAAAAAAAAAAAAAAAAAAAGAAAAAAAAAAAAGGACCTTCTTTAAAAGTAGAAATCAGGTCCAAACAGGCAAAACAGAAGAGTTGAAACTCAGATTCATTAGATAGGAAGTTTAAGAAAGTAGGCCAAAGAAGAAAGAAAAAAAAAAAAGATTTTGAAGAGTCAACATGCCAAAGACACAAAAAGTAAATAGCAAAAACTTTTTCAATCCACAACTCAAAAAAGAATCCTACCAAAGACTCTGCAGGGCTGATAAGAAAATGAGCTATTAAAGAAAGATTGAAGGAAGATAAAACCATTGCAAAAAAAAAAAAAAAAAGGCAAAAAAAATCCAGCTCTAACTGCATTCTTTACATCAGATGGAAAAGATTAAGGATGTTCACATATCAGAGAGGTTTTTTGTGTTGCTTTTTTTTTTACTTTTCTACACAGGAAATATGTCTGAGGAACTATGTCAAACTGAAATGTCAGTAGAAGAAGTTTCAGAATAAATGAATAAAATTACTAGTAACGAGTTACCAGCACCAAGATAGTATTGGATATGAAATTGCCAAAGTACTTACTGTGGCATGTACCCTATCGCTTACGTTCAGCTCAGTATTAAAGACAGGAAGAAATGAAAAAATGACAGCAATTTTTCAAAGGCTTCCCTGAAGATGGAAAGAGCTAGGTCCATTAAATCTGACTGGTTGCCTGAAACTACAATAAAAAAAAGAATTAGCAGACACTTAAATAAATACGATACTATGAGAACGTGCCAACATGGCTATTGTTGAAAGAAATCTAGCCTCACAAATATACTGGAGGAATGACCTAGGTGAAATATTGTACTTCCACTTCAGAAAAACTTTGTATCATATTCCTCATGAAAAGCTCTTAAAGAGCTTCAGGAGTCCTGGGATAAGACAAGATGGTATTCCTGAGCCCACTAACAGAGTCAGAGGCAGCAAACCCAGCACAGGAAGGAACAGTCTGTCCCATGGCATCTGCTCATTGCACTCACAGATAACAGGAAAACTGATGTGAATCCTCAGGTGACAAATTTCACAGAATATACAAAACTGTTCCAGATACTCAAAACCAAAATTGCCTGTGAGGTATCTTGTGCATAAAACCGCAAAACCAAAATTGGCTGTGAGGTATCTTGTGCATAAAATCATGGGGTGATAGAATGGCAGATGACACTCAATCTCAAGAAAGGAAAATTGTGAAGAGGAAATACATGCATATCTATACACACTTATTGATTATCTCCAAATTAACTATAACTGCTTAGATCTCAGTCAATGTGAACAGCTCTCTAGAAATATGCTTTTATTTTAAGTAGTGGTCAAAAAAGTAAATGCAATGCTAGGGCCTCGAGGAACACAACAGTTAATTTAAAAATGTAAGAGAGAAACAATTTTTTGTCACTACATAAGTCAACGTGTGCCACCTCTGTAGATAACACCGGTTCCCTCTTTCAAAACTGACAGAGCAGAACTAGAGAATGGAATGGAAGGGGTAACTAGCATGATCAAATACGTATGAAAAACCCTATCAAACGTAGCTTTCCTCTCTTTCTCAAAATGCAAGATGAAGGGGACAAAAATTAAAATGCCAGTCTGAAACAAACAAAAGGAAAGCCCTTTTCACAAAAGCTAGAATTATTTGTTAAATCTCCTCGCCACAAGATGTTGTGTGTACCAACTCTTCATACAAGTCTGAGGAAAAATTAGACAAGTTCATGGAAGAAAGTTATTGTATGTAATTATGTGAACATAACATCCAATTTAAAAAATGCCCTAAGCCACCACTGACAGAATCTGTGAAAATATCTAGGGAGAAAATTCACACTTTAATTGCTCCCTTTTCCTTCACTTCCCTTGAATGTTTGCTATTGACCACTGCCAAAAACAGAATATGAAAAGACTTGGATTACATTGTCTGTGGGTGTTACCGTGTTCCTGTGTTCCTATGAATACAGAAAATGTTATGTATGGTTGTAAGATATGATTATATGGAACTGTAATTAACTGGACACAATAGTGATCTTTGATGATTTCTTTAAGACTCTTTGGTAAAATCTTTAAAGTTAATGGAACTTTAATATAAAATGTGTTTGTGTTTTATAAGTATTTAAATAGGAATGCTTTAATTAGATACCTTCATAGCAAGTGGCCTTGATAATAAGTTAAATGTAGTTTCCATTTTTGCAGAAACTGTTACCATTCTGAAATGTCTTGTCTTTGCCATTTGGTTTGGGAAAAATGCCAGAATGATAAATTTTAATTCAAGCATTTTAACACCAAAAAAAATTAAATAAATAAAATTTCCAGAGGACTCTTATTTATAGGGAAAAGTTGTAATTACAACAGCCCTTTTCAACAAAAAAAAACCTGTTCTGAATTAAAAAAATTACCATCCAGCCTGACTACTAAATAGGTCACCTACCCCAGATACACTTTGGCATTGTTTGGCATGGTAATTCAACTCAATGGGTTTTTCACTGGTGTGTGTGTTCATCACTCGGGTCACACAGCAGCAGCAGACACTGAAAACAGCCTGTCAAGATGAAGACACAAACTCTCTTGTGCAGTTTAAGGTGAATCAGATCCTACTATGGTTTAGTCCAAATTAAACTCCAAGCATTCACCAACACTGAACCATGACAATCAGCTTCTTCAGCTGCTTCGTACAATACGCACCAGCTCTCTGTTTTCTCTGAAGAAATCACAGCTACCCTTTAACAGCCTCTTTCAGTCTCGACTCAGGCTGTGGTATTGTATCACCAGTCTTGTTTATGAGACATGGTTCAGGTTTGGTGTCTTGAGTTTGTGATCTTCCCTTCATTTTGTACAAAGCACTTCCAGAGTAACTCTCTTTTACACAACCAGGGAATCAAATAACATATAACAAGGTCCACTGTACTCCTAAGGGCCAGGATTGATGTGGGTGAAGGAGCAGGGGGACAGTGAACCCTTGCTAGAAAAGCTCTTAATCCTGACGATCTCTAAGGACAGTGATCAAATTGCATAGTGAACCCAAAATAAGCAAGCATAACTCAGTACTGAGATTCGCATCACAGCCTTTCCAACAGCACTGGAATTTAAGTGTTTTCATGGGTGCCCTAGCTCAATTCACTAAAGGGAACTACGCCAGACATAGCATTTCAAAAGGTCCTGTGCATGGCTGAGTTCCTTGCAATGGTCTGTAGACCACAGCAAAACCAAGATATATTAGTTTAAAAACATCCCTTTGAATAATTCTGCAGAAGTTAGGAAAGATGAGCAGCAGCCTAGGCAAATTGTTTTCTTTTACTCCCTTCTAGATGCAAAAGCAGAAGCATGAGTCTTTCTCATTTGCCTTTTCATGTTTTTCAAGCTATGTAAGTTGTACTATCACCAATATTACACAAACGTGCTGAAATGCCCCTAACTTGAGTGGCAAAAAATACTGAGTGCATGCAGGAGTTTTAACCCACTGTGGATGAAATGCCTCTTCACCTTTTACTGCTAATAAAGAATGTTTATAATTCACTTTCAGCTCTATGTAAAATTTTTATAGGTATGTACATCATGAATAGTCTGAAAAGCATATAAACAGAAGGTCTGTGCAATTATCTTTGCCGAGACTATGGCTTATTAATCTAATTTAATATTTTCCCTCAGTCAGTTTCATTTCAGAACAGAAAGAAACCTGCTATTGTTCTGAGATTTCAAAGACTTCCACCTTCCTTCTGTGTACAGGGCTTTGGTGAATTAGTCAACCGGGAACCCCAAGAAAGCCCCTGTGCTGAAAAAGCCTGTGTGTCATCTCAAAGCCTCTGCTGTTCTTCTATCTCTCAGTTCTGCACGGCTCAGTTCCTAAGATCCTCACCCAATTTCCTTTCCTTTTAAAGCCCACGAGGCTACAGTCTACAGACTTTTAATGGTTCTTTGCCCTGGGTAGAGTCCCTGAATTCGCCCCTCCAGTAAATCCATAGCTGCCTCGCCTACACTGCTCTCCTGAGCTCTCTCGTTATCAGGCATAAGCTGCTGTAGTTAGCAAAACGCAAAATCTGCTTTTAAATAGCAGTAATAGAAATCTGCTCCTTTCAGTGAATGAGGCTAACTTGTTTGTTTCCTTTCTTCCAAGGACTGCAAGGTGCACCTCTTGATCCCAGTCCTGACTTCCAACCTATGCTGTCTGTCTGTAAGTGATCAATGAAAAACATGTTAGGGAGATGGAAGGGACTTGTCTTGCTCAAACTGAAATACTTGTTGGGAGATTTCTGTAAAATTCATTTTGGATTGATCCAGAACATTTCATTTGACCCAAAAGAAAATAATCTTGGCTTCACTATATGGATTATTTAACTTGTTTGTTTGTTTGTTTAACCTTCAAATTCAAGTCACACTTTTCCATGAAAAATGCTACTTTGAAACAAAAGGTTGGATTGAAACAAAAGGTTGACAAGTTTTTCTCGATGCAGTGCGTCTGTGCAACACCAGAGAAACTCCAAAGTGAAGCATTTCATTTTAATAATGTGGGGAAGAAAAGCGCATGGGGATGCTGCACTGGGG
Organism: Cariama cristata; assembly: GCF_000690535.1. Taxonomy (NCBI): domain Eukaryota; kingdom Metazoa; phylum Chordata; class Aves; order Cariamiformes; family Cariamidae; genus Cariama; species Cariama cristata. The sequence continues at coordinate 27,036 of NW_009619184.1, read as the reverse complement.
TGAGGCTGCTGCCACATCACAGGTCTGAGCTTGGGCTTGGCAGTGCCTGCAGGAGGGGAGAGGGCTTCAGCCACCTATCAAAAAGGGTTTCAACATATTCTAAATTTCTGTCCCTGTTTTAGTATAGATTTCTGCCAGAACTCAATCTAAATTTGTAAATAGTGTGCCACCAAAATATCATTTTTTAACATACACACTCCTCACCAAAATACCACCCAGTTCCTTCCAAACCTTCTGGCCACATGAATAAGAGCGACAGTGACACACCTGAAATGAGTCTCAAACTCTGTAGTGTTGCACCCCAACGAACAATGACTCCTCCCCAGCCACTCTGCTCATTGGCATTTTCCTGGGACACTTCCCTGCTGGACCTCAGGGTATGTTGCCAGAGGACTCGTGCAACCACACGTCAGCTGTCCGAGTTTACACATGTATTTCTATTCGCAAGACCTTTTGGAAGCTGCAACGACCTGAGGTACTTCATAGACGCAGTCGCAAAATTTTGTATCTTTCATTGTGTATCCAGTCATACCACCACAATTACAAATCCCAGAAGACACAGCAGCAGCTCTCACTGGCACACCAAATGGCAGTCAACTCACATAGCACATTCGTAAACGGAGAAAATTTAAGTACTGTGGGACAAACCATCCCTTCCTCCAGCCAAAAACATTCTGTCCTAATTTTTGCAGTAGAAAGTCATATTCTATGGTGATGATTTGAGTTTAGATGTCTCTGTTTCCACTCACTTATACCCAGGCAGCTATGAATCAAGGAGTTAGAGCCCACTTATTCCCCCATGCCTACAAATATTTTTATTAAGTAATTCTGGTCAAGAAAAGAATCTGGTTTTGTATGTTTATATTTTTGCTACTCTCAGCTCTGCCCCCTCTTTTCAATGTGATTTACAAGTGATAGCCCTGCAGAAAGTGCTTTTAACAAAATGTACTTATAAATTATGAAAAAACAGATTTACAATCTAATCTCTTCATGTGCAGTGATGTGTATTAAATAAATTCTGTTAGCATCAGAAACCACTGTAAATTTGGTGTATGCCTAAGAAACTATAGTCCATATTATCATCAGTAAAAATTGTGTGTTTTTTCCTCAGTTCTGCTACTTAGATAAACTAGGGACAGACTTATTGGAAGAAAATATAATTTTCCTAGCATGCTCTTCAGTAGTCCAAAGCAGCAACAGTCCACTCCAAAAAAAAAAGAAAAAAGTGTTAATGGTTGATTTTTCCAACTAGTGTCTACTCTTTAGTCATTAGCTAGCAAAATGTTTACTCCTATAAAAATATCTGTTTCCTAGGGATTATTAATCATAGTTTATTGAGAAGCAATCAGTTATATAGTTGAGTTTCCCACCCCTTTAGAAAATTAAAATGCTGAGATATTCATTTTTGCAATGAATATCTATCCAGCAATTACCGTATTTACTTTTCATTTATGGGGGAATAATCTGTTTTAATTAAGCCTAACTGAAGAACTTTTATCAGATGTAATTATCCCTTTCGATAAATATGTCTCCGCTAATTACATTTAACCATGGGATTTATAGCTCTTAAGTCATTTGGTGGGAAACATAATAAATCTTTAGTAATACATGCTAAATTACTATAAATTAATTCAGATCATTAACATAATAAACAAATTAGGATAATTTCACTGAATTAGTTTGGGTGGTTAACTCAAAATCCCTTGTAAAGCTTCATGATAATCAAAATTTTACCAGTATTTTTAGAGATAATATTTTGTAACAAACCTGTTTGAATATTTACACAAAATTAGACCGCTGCTGGAACATAATAAACATGTATTCCTCTTGGATAATAAAGCCTTTTAGGAACAGATGCTGGGTACCTTTTTAAGCACAACTAAACGTGCCTTCCAGGTGTTCAAGTTCATACCATTACATATTGCAGAACCTGCACGGCGGTGTGGTAAAATTTTAGAAGTGAACTCCTTACTCTCTCCTCCTCCCCTTTTCTAGTTTTTGCTAGTCATCAAGAAGCAGGTACAGGCAAAGGTAACAACAGAGTACTTGGAAATCAAGAACAATGGGATTCTGCAGGGAAAGTAAAGTGGCTTGCCCTGGCAGAGGTAGGTGGTCCGCCCTGGATTAACCCCCACTGCCTGCTTCCCTTTTGTTTCAGGGGTGACACACTGGGGGACACAAATGAACTGCCAAGCTATAAGGACAATCACGCAGACTTCTCCAGAGGCACACCCCTACATGCACTGTCAAACCATCAAACGCAGGAGTCTCCTCTCAAATGATGGCTTACGACCTATTCCACGCCAGGATGACGCATGAACTGACACCGTGTATGTAACTCACTCAATGGCTATCAGAAATCCCTTTGTCATGTTCTCTTTGAACTGAATGGCTGGTGTATCATCAAAGATTTTTTCTGGCAGTGGGTGCTGTTACACTAGCAGAGTTCTCCCTCTTTGTGTAGACTACGGAGACAAACCCTACAGAACGTCAATGTGCTGGCACCCAAACAGTTTATAACTCCTGCTGACAAACATACCATCTCAGCAGTGTTTCCACCTCCTGCTAGTTGGAGATAAGTCTTAAGCTTAGTTCAGCCAAAGTCAAAACCCATCTATATATTTATACAGAAATCACTCATCAGATTACATGTTCAAGGTGAGGAATAAAGATGAAAGCAGATGAGCTTTTTAGTCATGAACTTTTGGAGCTTAATCTTCTTAGATTAACTCAGACAAGCAAAGAGCTTCCCTGCTGGCAAAATATCCCTCATAAATAGACAAAAATACAAATCAACAAGACTTATTATTAAAAGAACATTTTAAATCTTTTTCCCAAAGCATTATTGGATCTTTCTGGTGGGAGTACCACCTTTATTCCATGCTGTCCTACTTTGCTGTGCTGATCTGTGAGAGGCAGGGGGTGTTTGGTTTAATGGCCCAGGCCAGCTGCTTTTTTCTGCTCTTTAAGTTGCAGCTTGTGTAGGTGAGGGCAATAGGAGACACAACTTTCCATGTCTTGGTATCAGGTCTCGGACAATTCACTGCATACAAAGTGAGAAAGATGATTTTGGGAATCTTGGGTCAATTTTTATGTGACAATTTTGTTCTTAGTATTTTCTCTACTCCCTCACTTCCCAGCACCAGTCTCTTGGCTTTCTGTAAGGACCTTTCTTCTGGGCTTCATAGGTGGTTCGGCCCACAGTGATCCACTGTCCGTAGATCATCTCCTAGCCAGCATATGTCACCCTCTGCCTCTCCCCCCTGCAGTCCCAGGAGGTGGGCAGGCAGAAGGTGAAATGGCAGCATGCTGCCTCAGCAGCTCTCAGGAGCACAGGACTGGCACAGCAACAACAAGAAAAAGAAAGAAAAGCAAATCATGACTTTAAACAGGCTTTTGTTTCACCCAGCAGCCATGGTATGACTTGGTGGCATGTCTCCATGTCAATCTGAAGGCTGGAGAAACTGTTCATCCAATGCCCAGTACTGTTTACGTTGTCCCAAGACAGAAGAATCCACATCAGACACACTCAGGGGAGGAGGGGAGGCAGGGCAGATCTTCCCTTCATTGAAAGCTTTGACTTCAGAGCTCAAACTCTTCGGGAAAAATTCACTCTTACATACTACCTAATACCTAGAACCAGGGCAATATGAGACCTGCATCATGCATGGAGCTGGAGTTGTCCTTCTGCAAAGTAATGAATTTCACCCTAAACTGAACCTTTTAATAAGTCAGGAATTGTCCGCCCTCATGCCTTATTTTCTAAAGATGGATGGTACAGATGTTTTATTTGACTTAGTGCTGGGAAACTAAAAATCCTATTTGTATTTCCAAACTGCCATGTTAACTTTCCTCCCGTTTTACTTAACTCATTTTTTACCTTAGTCATATTAATGGTTATGTAATAATATTAGACAATGTTCGCTAACCATTAAACTCCAAAAATAATGGTTGTGCTAAATCAGAGCTAATTAGTGTGTCACAAACTCCAGTCCCAGCACAGGGTGATGACTGAATGAAAAGAATGCAATGTCACTTCACCAAGAATTACATATACAATTTTAAGAGGTATTTTAAATATTTTTCTTAATAGCTGTCAGCAGAAATGATGGGATGTGATTCTTTAGAGAGCATTGCTCTTTGCTAAGTACAGGCAAGTGAGCTATCACCAGACTTACACTGGCTGCAGAAAACAGATTTAACATTAATTTATGAATAGCTGAACTTTTTCTCTTTAATGTTTAATAGTGAATCATGCTTTAAACCCTTTATATTTCACTGCACATCAGCAAGGTTGTCAGGAGCAAAAGATCAGGATAACATAATTCTTATGGCTTGTTCTCACACACCCCTCATTTATTCCTGAACCAGCCTGAATCATCCTGAAAGTAAGACGCATGGAGTGGCAAAATTTAAATGTGAAAGGAGTTGCTCTTTAAGGGCCATCAAGTTTTTAAAAGCATAACTTCCAGCTGAAACTGTGTGAGCGGGATTCATTCTCTCACAAAGACACCGAGTCACGCACATTCATTTCCAGAGCCCATAAGCAAAGGAAGGTCAGGCCGCTGGCTGTGCCTATGTACCTGCATCGCAGCACGCATCACAGGTAGGAAGAAAATGCAGATGGCAAAGGCTCCCAAAGCTTAGGATTTTCACCTTTTCAAATCTTCTCTCTAATTCACTTAATGCTGTGAAGAAATCGTATGCAGTTACACCACTTCCTCGGTGCCTCGTGAGTCACAAAACAGGCCTGCCAAAACAGTCACTTCTGTCATTGTTCTCAGCAGATCACAGTACATTATGGATTCCACGCATTTTTAAACTCTCCAATGTCTTTTCAACGTAGAGCTGATACATATAGATGATCCATATGTAGATCTTCACATACAGTGGAAAATTGCATGACAGCTTTGATTATCTCCAAGAGCAGACCCTTAAAGCCTAATTTCACAACTATGTCGGGAAATTAAAACTTGTTCATGGTGTGCTGCAGAATCATGGTATTGACGCTGGTTTTCACTTTTAACTTTCTCTTGCTTTCCACATTTATGAAACATTTACAAACATATGTAAGATCAGATATCTCTTTACTGCTAGCAAGTAGACAAAAAAAAATTTCAAGCCTGAAAGATCTATTTATAGGAGATGTCTTGGCAGACTTTTTCATTTGAAAGAAAAAAGAAGAAAAAATGTAATCACCAAGGGCCTTGCAAGACCAGCAGAAACTGTGTGATTCTATCATCATGCAATGCAGTATCTTGGCAAAGCCCTCCCCACCTTCCTCCCAAAGCTTCCCATGCAACATGGGATGAGGAGCAACACCACAGCAAAAAAAATAAACCAAATGCTCAATTCACTCATGTCACATCAGTCCAGGTTTTTTATATTAACTTCTGTAGATGCTAGCCCCATCCCTCTTCCTTCCCTTCCTTGATAATCCATCTCTAATTTCTGTGGATGACAGCTCCTGCCCTGCCTTAGGGTTCCCAGAAAGCAGTGAGGCAATCTTAGTCTTTAGCCCTTCAGTACGACTCAAGGGTACATAACCACAAAGTGCCCTTCTGCCATCTCTGTCATGGTATTTCTGGACACAAGCACAAAAGAACTTTGCTGTGAGTCATATTTTTTCTACATACAGTGCAAAGTAAGAAACTCAAATTCAAGAATTCATTATCATTTATTTAGATCTAAAAATGGGCAGGGAGCTGTTAATTCCAGGTTCCCAGAGCTCTGGATATTATTTTAGTATTGCCAGTGAGTGTGGAGAGCAGAGGCTTTAAGCTCTAGGAAACAGACTCCAGTTTAGTTGCAATCAAAAAGCTAACTAAAACCAAGGCTTAGAAATACCAAATACCTGGTACAATATTCAAAGACACATATGTAGGCTACTGTAGCACTACTTTCACTGCTGAGCTTTGACAGATGAGCTGCATTCCTCTATCATTTGAGAAACCTGAGATCCTTCGATAAGACCCTGCACGAGTGACTCTCTAACACCTGATGGAGAAGGCGGCTCCAGTTAAGGATCTGACCTCTGGTATTACGGTGATTTGGGACAGCGAGTCCTCCACAGGACACTTAACAGAAGAAGAATATTCCCTTACTAAGCAGACAATGGAAGAAAGAAGGTGAAAGGCTTTCGTGTAAGACTTTTTATTATTACCAGTACCACCTGGGTGTTCTGCCTACTCGAAATATCTCTATGACCTCTCAGGTGTGGTGAAACACTGACTAATGCTGGACACAAAACTGGTTAGCCACAATGATCTTAGCAACTCACAGCATTTCCTCAACAGTTGAAAACTGTCAACAGACTGCTGCTCTCTCCTCCCCAGGCTATTTTCTCAGTGGCAGTGGATACATCCAGTTCTACTGCCATACCATCCCTTCAAGTGCTGCTGGTACAAACCATCGATTATAATTTTATAAAGCCACAGAGGCTGGTAATCATGAGACTGTTATAGAACTATGCAAGGAAAGTGAAGCCTTGGGCTGTTATAGTAGCTAACAAACCTGTCATTAATTACTGAGGAACAGCTTTCTGCCTTTTAAATAATTTATACAGCTGGATCTACAGTAGCAAAAGATTAAACATAATTAAAATGGAAGCTTTAAATCCAAGGGGCAGGCTGACTTCTGGATTTGGCCAGCACCGGCAGAGCACAGATAAGGCCCACAGCTAATGATGATCCTGCCCTCGGGCTGGCACACGGCACTTCCAACGCTTACCCTGGACTGGGGTTCCCTTTATGAAATAATTTCAGATAGAGATAAAGACCTGCTAATCTCATAAACTCGCATATTGGATGCCTTGCTTAAGCACTTTATCCTGCGACCAGCATATCTTTGGAAGAGTTTCTTTGTCTTAGTCTTTGAGGTTTAGTGAAGGGTAATGTAATCTTCCAACAGGGTTACTGGCCTCCTAGGTTTCAATTTAATTGGGCTGTGCAGTAGTTCAAGTACTATGTACATTCAAAAAAAAAAATCTTTGGGTGAATTCAATCAGTATAAATATAGTCTCCTAATATACAAAGCAGTGTGTTAATTCACTTCAAACCCATTTGCATTCTTCTTTCATAGGGAGCAGCTTTTATTATACTGTATTTTAAAATTAAGCAAAATGTAGCAAAATATTAATCTCATCATTATGCTTCATTATAGCGATCCTCACTGTATCTCCTGTTATGTCTGAAAATAGATCAGTATTGCCCCAGTTTTCAGAACTCCAAAGCTTAATGAGAGGACTTTTTTCAGTCTGGTGGTTCAGGTATCAGGCATCAACAAGTTCTCAGACCAAGTAGCTTCAAAACTCTTGGATACTTTGGCTTTCCAGTGTAATTCCAGAGTTCTAAAGATCTGTCCTTCTAGAAATGTGTGGAAAAATCTGCATATATATTTTTTTTTAATATGTATATACACATACACAGTATGTCCAATTACTGTAATAGGACATAACTATGCTAATCCTCACCCTGTGGTCCCATCAGATGGACATCCAGATCAGTAAAAAAACTTCCATCTATGCTGGGGCTTTAGGATATTTATTTATTTATTTATATGCTACTTCAAAGCTTTCTGCTCTGTTATCTCTAGCTCAAAGGTAAGAGGTTTTTTTCTTCAGTGCAAATTTAGATCTTTTTGGATATATCCAAATTGTTACAGCAAGAGCATCACTACCTTCATATTTGTCCACAGCCTCTAGTCAATACATATATTGCTTTTTCTCTCTGCACAGAGAGATCACATCATACAGTATATATTTTACAGTAATTACAGCATTCTTCCTTAAAACTACCTACAAGTTATATTTTATTATTACTTTTCAGTGTTAAGGTTATCTGAAAAATGTTATTTCACATAAGTATCCCCCCCATTACACTGAGTATTCCCCTAACACCACAATGGTTAACCTAGATTAACCTCCACATACTTAAATTAGCCTTTCATGTCTAATTATGTCCTGTGATGGGATATATTAGTTTCAATTCTCACAGCCATAAGGGACCTGTAGTTTCAAGTGACCTCTATACATGGACAATAATCCAAATTAAAATAGACATGAAAGCAGGATCAAGGCCTAGACATGTAGAATTTTGTACGAGTTTCCAAGGTCAGTTTAAAGATTTGAAGATTCTGGGCAGTGTTCTAGCTGAGAGCTCACAGAAAATCAACCTGTTCGAAAAATTGACAGCAGGGAAGTGCTTGGTAAATAATCTGTTTGCGCACAGATTAACTTTCTATTACATGCTTGTATCTTGACAGATGCACACGTGGCCCTCAGCTGGTAGCGCTAGCAATACACTTACTGTAGTGGATAATATACAGAAGCACTTTGGAATGGGCTAATGGTTTTACCTGAATGATAAACTGATGCTATCTAATTGTTATACAACAATCAAGTTGGATTTTGATGCTCTGTTAATTTATGATTTTGCAGGTGATGATCTTCCCATCAATTTGCTGTTCTTATTTATCTGGCCTAATTCTGCTGTAATTTGGTTGTTTGGTAATTTTGCTAAGTTGTTTGATTTGCATTTAAAATGTAAGTTAATAAATTTGTGTCAACTAATCACTAAGGAAATATTAAATTGTTATAAAATAAACCTTGCTCAAAGTAGATCTCAGAAGAAAAGACAGCTGCTTCGAATACTGGACAAAGCTGTTCAGATTGAAAAGTCCATGGAACCAAGGAGAAGATCTGCATGAAATTGAGTCTCAAATCATTGCTGTGCACATTTCATTTGAAAATTTAAGTGTACTAAAACCATGCGGGTCTTTGCACTACTGCTTTTCTCACACAGCAACTGTCCCTTATTGTGTTCTTCCTAAGGCCAAATTTTAGCTGTGCAACTGGGCATGAGGAGGATGAAACGAATGTGCTAGGAATACTTAGCCAAAAATCAAGACATCTTGTGTTCTTAATGCTCAATATCACCAGCCCAAAATTGGCTGAGCTTTGCACAGAACCTCAAGCAGCTTCTCTCTAGCAAGCTGTAGACTCTAAGGGCATGACAGGTGGAGGAAGAAAATACTAGTGCCAGATGATCTTCAGCACAATCGCAGAAGTTAAATCATGGCTCCAGCAGAGAACTAATGCCTGAAGATCTTTTCTCTGGCTATCATCTAGAGACACTTCTGGGAAAATGGGAATTTTGCCATTGGCTTTACTAAGATAAGGACATTGCCCTTTAGACAGAAGTCATTCTGAACCTCCAGTGAACCCTGAAGAGGGCATTTGTTCAAGCAGGTCAGCAATTTCCCCCACTTCATTGCTTATGCTAAACTGGTCCTGTGGTAACTACCCTCCAGTGCTTCACATCAACTCAGCAACAAATGCATCTAAAGGTTGTCATTATTTTATGCAATCTGTACCTCATCCAAGTATTTTTGGCCCTAGTATTATACTTTGATACTGTTTAGCACAACGTGTTTTATATATTCATCTCCACACTCCTTTTTTACCTCTCTTTTCAACTGTCATATACAGTAATAGGGCATTTGGTTACCAGTTCTGCCTCCTGAATGATGCAGAGTGACACTGCAGCATCGCTCTTCAAAGTCATGCCCTTTCACAGCCCGTAGTCACTGTATTTACACATCCCGCCATTCAGTCAGTTTTCTCTCCACACCACTCTGTCTTCTCCCATGCAGCTTCCCCACTCTACAGCTAAATGAGAGTTCAAAACCCCTCTTGTGTTGGATGGTCACCTGGCTAAGAAAAGCAGAGGTGCCTGTGCCAGAACGGAAGGCTGTTACCTGCTCTAAAAGGGCACAATCCAACAGAAAATTATAGCCAGGACAGGAAGCAGAGTATGCCTGAGTAACCCCAGTCTGTCATGTTGACTCACATCAAGGGACAACTTCCCGCAGGCAGCCCTACAGGCCACTGCCTGCTAACTCCAGCTCAGGAATGAAAACACAAAATTACAAACCTTTGCCCTGCAGTGTCTTCCTCAGAGGGTTAGCATTTCCCATACAGACTATCAGTTCTGCCATAGACTTCATAGAAATGACAAAACCCACAAAGTTCAATTTTTTCTCCAGCTCCAGTCCAATGGCAAGTTTTACACTCCAGCAGATTCCCAGCAGGTGCAAATCAACAGAGTCCTGTAGGATGGGAAAGGTGTTGAAAATCCATGAAGTTGTACCAGTTTTCACCAGTGGAGAATCTAGACCACTGTACTTAATGAGAGTTGGCTAAGGATCAAAGCATTACTAATATTTAGTGTCTGTAAAGAGCTAAAACTAATAAAACATTCAAAACAGGCAGGAAAAAAAATACCCAAAAGGAGAAAAGATGTAATTATGTACTATAATTTCCTAAAGTACTTTCAGCGCCCACATCTCAGTGTATGACTTTTATTATTAATGACTTAAATGCATAAGTAACAAAGGACTGTGCTACCATTTGCAGTTCATAATTATGCCACATTTGTCTGCCACCACTGATTCACTAATACTAATTTTGTTTAACATACACTGTGCAGAGAACTGTACAATAAATCTTGTGATATAAAGCAATAACTTCTCCCAACCTTATCTGTGTGATTTCTCTCATCTTACCCAGAATACAGTTCATCTTATTCATATTCTCTGTACACTGTTTTAGGAATTAATAGCAATAAATGCATGTTTGTATTGTATAAAGTATGAATTATAGTGGAATTGTATTTGCTGAAAGGTCAGTACTGAGAGCATCTCACCGAACATGGTATATCAACTGGGAATCAGAGGTCTAGAAAGTATAAAACGTATCGCCAGTGGAGTGGGGACACAATCTAATTTGGCATTCTTTTCAAATATACACTGCCCGGAAATATTTTGCTTCTCAGTGCCTCTCTCCATTTGACGCAGATATCTTTAATGTTATATTGGTACTCTCTAAGATTAATTTTACCGTTTGTTCTCTTAGCCCTATAACCAAATCCTTTACTGCTGTATGTCAATAACTGGGCTAGATTTTAAAGGAATTTTCCAATTGTCCACCATATTATTACACTACAGGTTTTTGTTCTTGAAATCAATATTCAAAGTTACTTTTATGTTCTGCATGAAGTTTCTATACTTCTGTAACCAGAGTGTACATAGTTTGTATTATTCAAAGCTCCTACAGCAACCCCATGAATATTATAGTATTATTCTAAAATTAACATTTATGTGCATTTTACTGCAAGGCATTTGAGGAAAGAATATAAATACAGTTTAGTCCAGACATAGTAACCTCTTCTGAATATGTTTTGGAGACAGCCAAAATTTTATAC
>NW_009619184.1:0-15744 GCF_000690535.1 Cariama cristata | reverse complement strand
TTCTTGGGGGGGGGGGGGGGAATTGTTTCACGAAGTACTTGACTTACAGAAAGCTTTAACAAATATTCTCAGTAGATAATTGCAATCCAGTGTTTATTCATTGCAAGAGACTGGTGTTTCTTCCTGACTTTTCCTTAGTTTTGCAAGAAACTGAGGACCAAAATAACTCCGAATTTGTGAACCACAACATCCATTACTGTGCAAATGCTACAGATATAGTAGTATTTGCTGCACTTCTATCAACCGCAATTGATTTTGATCTGACTAGGCTTATTGTTTACCTACGGAAGACAAGACTGCTCCTGGCCAGTTCTGCGGCTGCAAAACTTTGCCGATCAGTTTCCAAATTTCACCAAAATATCAAACATTCCACACTAAAACATCATCCTGAGCTGGCAGGCAAATTAGTTACAGGAGGTAACAACCCTCTTCAGAGCTTTGTTTTTTCCTTTCTTACCATCCTACCAGTACAATTGTATCTATAAAGCAGTTCAGTATGGACAAGTAGGATTTAATGATTCACTTAAAACCCAGAAGTGGATGTGTGGCTGACAATTCATCTACTGTTTATTTACTCTAGCTCAAATCTGGGAAAGCGATGTAGTAGCATTCAGCTCCGGCTTTGTTCACAGTAATATCATAAGCATGTGCTTAACTTTAATCACGTCGTTGCTCCCATCCTGGACTTCACTGCTGCCTGGCTGCGGATGTTTTCCAGAATAATGTCTTTATGTCAGTCATTAAGAGTTATATGCACAGATTTAATGGACCAACTCCAGACTTCTTTCTCACTAATGTCAATGGAGGGAAACGGTCAACCCAGACATCTGCACAGTAGCAGGAGCATTCCTATACTTCTGATGGCCACACAGCCTGGCTCTACCAACTCCAACTATGCTGACAAGTTGCTTCTCATGCAAACAGTCCCTTCCCACCCAAGCAGGAGAACATGGAAGAATGACAGTTCTGCCCTGCAGTCAGTCCTGAAAAAGGCAGACACACCCAAAAGCTTCATTGCATACTCCAAGATAAGGATCAAACAAGCTCATATTACTCAGTTCAGGCAGTATCTATTCTTCTAAGAGTATCTTTATCTTTTGTTCTGAATATATTATCTTATTCCTTCTAAGAATTAAGAAGCGTACTGCAAATGAGGGCTTATCTTGTACCCAAAAGATCTAGGTGGCAATCAGCTTTTTGATCAGGATGTCTAGATTCCATAGCCTTTCAGAAAGAGAGTGATAAAAGATAAAACCTGGTTATGTGAGTGATCTCTCTGATGTTGGAAGTCCAGCCTCCATCTGTCTCTCAAGAAAGAGCAAAAATTATCTGTCCACACTCAAGATACAGCATTTCATCTGTGTTGTGAAGAGGCACAATAACATATTTAGATTGTATCACGCAGGTGATATAAAGCTCAACATTAAAAGTACTTTCCACAAATCTCTGGCGTCACTGTTAGCTATCCTTTACAAGGTACCAGAGATCTGCTCTGTGCTGTAGAAAACACAGAATGTGATTTCATTTGTGTGTCAAGGTCATTAAATTAAGAAAGTTGATCGCATACTGCATTGATTTCCAGCCACACCAGGACACTAACTGCATTTAATATGCTGTAGCTGGAGTCAAGCTGAACCAAATGCAAAGGTTCATGCCGCTGGCTGCTATCATGTACAGAGCAGGAGGACAAACTGGACAGCCCAGCACGTCTTGACATCTCTATTTCTGTGAATTCCACAAGAAAAATAAGTTTTTATTCTTACACATCATAAATAGTGAACAACAAATAATTTGATAGGTCCCATAAGATCTATCTTATTTCAGCTCCATATAGTTCAGAACTATTTACCCAAAACAACTCTTGACTATACCCTTTTCTAAAGTATAGTGGTCAACTGTGGTCTCATACCAAAAGAGTAGGGAGTAGTAATTCTCCCTTGCTACAGTCTTGTACAAGTTGGACTCTCAGTTCTTTTCGTCTCCTGTAACATTTCCCCTATAGATCAGATGTTTCCTTCCTATATAATTGATACATTAGAGATTTCTGTGAATCTAACAACAAAAGCATTTAAGTAAAGTATTGGGAAATAATTTCCAGATTTATTGAATACACATTTCTCTCTGCATAAAAATAATTAAAACATTCAAGTACTAAATTATTCAAAGTATGCAAAAAATGGTTTAAAAACATGATATTCATGGCATTAATTTTCTTATAATTTTGTCTGAATCTGCTTCCTTATATGCTCAGATTTTTTCAGCTACATAATCACATTCTTAATTCTTAGGGAAAAAAAAAAACTATTTGCAGTTATCTATTAAATAATTTTCAATTGTTAAATGGCAAATTAGGAAGAAAGATTAAAGCCTTTATCCTTTGCAAAACCAGAAGGGTCTCAACTGCATACCTTGGTATTTTACTGTAGGCACAATATTTATGTAAGTATACTGCTCCAACTAATAAAACACATGACATTACACAACCATGCTACTTCCACTTGATAAAATTTAGCACTATATGAATTGCAAGATTTCAAATTTTCACAATAATGCTATAAATCATGCAGTGGAAAAGCTTTGAAACATTTGCCAAAACTCTCCATAAAGTATAGAAATTCAGACTTATACATAAACATTTAACCATAAACTCTGAAGTCCAAACAAATACTAATTTATATCAGTCTTTAGAGAACCGGGAAAGGAAAATCTAGTTTGGACACACAGGAATTTATGATTTCTTCAGTAAGAGAGAACCTGGAAGAAACCAGTCTCTGTGGTGACACAGGTACTGTCAGATGCACTTCTGAACATAATTCAAAGATGAAAAAACAGTGATTGGAGGATAATCCCTTCTTGGAAAGAAAACCTATCCTACTAACCCCGTTACTGGGCATATTTTTATTTATCAGCAAGCAGAGAGATGGTAGAGAAATGCTCCTCACTCCTAAGTCACTGACACAAACCTGACACATGTAAGAGCTTTGACAAAAATCACTCCTTGGGCAGTCATGGGGCAGACAAAGAAAAAGTCTGCACTCTGTTCCTAGCAAATAAGTTGTTCGAATCTGAAAACTGTGGCCATGTGAACCCTTTCCCTTCTAGTGACAAGCTCCAGAATGAAATGAATGCCTGTATCCAGTTTCTTGTTCAGTTGTCATGATTTTGGCCCTTAGGGACCCTTAGAATGCCATTCCCCTGATGTGCGTTCACCGCCCAGGAATAGGTGGCTCCACTATGTTATATTTGGATTTCCATTGCAAGACCTGTCAGCCTGGTACTGTTCACAAAATACCAACGCTTTTCTATCCGGATGACTGCTTCATTGCTGTGACTCTGATGATGAATGAGCAGTAAACATGCCACAAAATTAATTCAGTCCAATGGCAGATAATCATGAGAAGCTGAAAGTTACAAAAATAGACTCATTCTTATTACAGCTTTAAGACCGATAGGGTGAATCTCATTCACAAAAGGAAACTATAATGACATGAACATAAATGTTAATGTGAGGTTCAAATGCAATTTTAGATATTTATCTTGCAGAGGTAAACAGCCACAGTGAATATCTGAAGAGTAAACACACATTAAATCAATTCAAGTGCTTGCAAACTAATCTATTCTCAAATACATTTACTTAAAGGCAAAGAGTCTATATTGCCAAGAACCGAGACGTTCACTGGTGTCAACATATTTGAAAAGCATCAGGCTCTTGTGAGTAGCCATCTTCAGCAGGTCAGCTCTCTGCCCAGCAGATTTCCTGGACTCTCTCATCACTAATTCTCAGGACAGTTTTGTTCTCTTTAAAGTTGAGATTGAATATTTTTCCCAAAAGTGCACACAGATGTCAAAAAAAACCAAAAAACAAAAAACACTCCAAACATTTCCCTGCTGTCTTTGAGACAGAAGAGACTTCAGAAAGCTAAAACGTGGATCCACATTCATACACCATTTTTTCTTTCATCGTCAAAATCCTGGACTAGAACCTAATTGCAGCAGCTGATCTAAAACCCAGGAAGCTCCCATGGGCTAAGCAAACACTGTGTGAAAATGTTGACTTTTCAATGGTTTTGACTGAATCTATTTTGATGGTTGATAACCAAACACTTCACAGCTTTGGAAGCAGATGTATTTTTGCCTTAGCTTTTTCTAAACTGCAGTTCAGCCATGCAGATGAAATACAATGGAACATTTCATAAAGTGTGGTGGCCTTCTCATTTAGCAAGACTGGCAAACGTAGGGACAGACCACCACTGAAGACGCTGAGACCTTCTGAAACCTCTTTTCTAAGCAAACATATCACAATATCCTTAAAATGCAGTACCATTTGCCAGGTACAGAGAAGTGGGCCATATGGGAAACCGTTACCTTCATAAAGTAATGATTGTATTTCCATATAGCAAAGCCAATGAGGTTAAGATTGTACCAAGAAAAAAAAAATAAGCAGCTAGCAATTTTCAGAGTGCTCCTTCCACATTATCCATAATATGGTTTATGTATCACTACTTAAAACTACAGAATAGCAAAATGAAGCCTTAATGCCTCTCTATTTCAAATGAACACTTTGTTTGGACTTCTTTTTAACACAGGTACCTTTTAAACTTCCAGTATCTCTCAAGAATAATTTTGCACATTGTCAAAGCTGGACATTACCTACAAAATAACAATTATGATGTTCAGTGAAGACCAGTTAGAGCACTTTGTAGTGTTATAGTATCATGACAAAGAGTTGGAAACAAGGATATCTAATTTTCATCTGCATAAAGTAACTAGTTATACCACAATTCCCAGATTAAACAGATCTTGTACAAACATATTACACTCCCATTTGTAGGGAATTCCCTCAGTTTAGTTAAGCAATTGCTTTTCTAATTCTTTACGTATCATTAAAATCTTCCTAATTTGAACAGAAACAGATGTGTATCATAATACCATTGTCAAATGTAACCCTTGATACTTCAATAAATAAATGAAGGAAGAATTACATTTTCCTCATATGCTGCTTAATTACTTGATATGAAAAGGAAATAACAACTGCTAATGACAAAAATAAGGGTTTCAAGATAAAACTTTACTAGGCTATAAGCACAGCAGCTTATAACTTGGCTACAACAACATTTGTCAAGGTGATTTCCCATTCACATGGGGCATAATGTATTTTTAAAGGAAAAGGATCTAAAACCCTAGTATATTATTTGATATTGGTCGCTTCCATAAAACAGCAGGAGATTCCTTAGCAATAATACTAAATGATGCCTGGATGTGGAGGCCATTGGCAGTTTGAACTGAAGATGAAGGTAGTTAATGGACCAACATCAGATGTTCTTAGATTATGAAGATGCTTATTTTACAGGATCTTATTATGCTAATAGATTGTAAAAGAGCTTACAAGTATCTGGCTTTAATGTGTTTACCCCTGAAGACCATCCAAAACCTGCTTTGTAGGCAATACTCATGAATTATTTCAGACCTAAAAACAATTACTGTGTTATCATCTGTTTCAGCTTTCAGGTTCATTACTGTAAATGTACATACAGTAAAAATAGTGAGCAATCTAGTAGAAAATAGATCACTTATAAACAGAGAATACGATAATGTAAGATTGATTAGGTAAAATTAAGGTCAGATAAATTAAATAAACAGACACTTCCACTCAAAAAAATGAGGCTTTTTATTCTAGGAACTGTAGAGTATTTCATAAGCATTGGGCTGAACAGTAGCCACTGAAGTTCACGTCTAATTCAAAAAGTGACTTTTCCCCTGTTACTGCCAAAGTCTCACAGCCAGCTGCTTGGTACCTTCAAGCCTCTAGCAAAGCCGCCTCCTCTTTTTCCTTCACAGCTGTTTTTCTTGCATATAAGAAAAGGAAAAGAGAGTAAGATAGACAGGTCAGCCCAGGTTGGCAGGCATCTCTGGAGAAACCAATCCAAATCAAAGCCTCTTAGCATCTGTTTACCAGATCCCTTGGGGCAATGAATCTCACTTGAAAATACCTGCCTGAGGACACGTAGTCTTCACGCTGTGACAAGGCCCAGGTTCTCCTTAGACGGACATATGCCTCCTGTTCTCCTGCCACATTACTCTTAATTTAAGAGGTACAGGTCTTGTCAGGCACTGAAACACGGTACACATCACAGTCAGGAGTTAACTGCGCTAGCTGCAAATGGCGTCATTTTAACAGCAGTTTTTTTAAAAAACAAGTCCAAGGGTACATTACAAGCAGCAGTCTGCTGCAGCAAGAGCTGGGCCTGAAAGGCTGTGCTTGCCAGTAGATGCAGGTCTTGATATAGCATTGCTAGGCACAATTTATGGCTATAATTTTAAAATTAAAGCAATACAAAGCACTGAACTGAAAAGAGCTCAATTAACATGCATGAGGCTCTGATATAATTTCTCCAACTTCAATGGAACCGGAACAGAAGTGAATCTGGCTCATTATTTCCTATTCTTCTGAAGACGTACAGATGATAATATCTGTTACGCTGTTATCACAGCATGGAAGGAGCTCTGTAATAGTGACCACTAATGCCGTATGCTGGGGAAAAGATAAACACTATTTCTTGCTTCCCAACAATGAACAGGGAGATTGTATCTGGTCTCACATAAGCTAATATTCAGTGTAAGCCCTTATACTACACCGTGATAACTGACATACTCTGGCTAAACATGGAGCAAGCCATGGACACACTCTTCTGAACAAGCAAATTAAAGATTTTAAATACTGTTCTCAAGCAAAAGTAAGGAAACGTAGGACCTAATCCAAATCCCACTGCACATGTGAGCAATCTCACTGCTAGCAATAGATTTTTTTAATTTTTTTTTCCCCCCTCAGTGTTCAGATTCTACCCAGGTATGTGGTAACATCTCATATATAATTATTTTTTCTTTCTTTCACTTCTAGTTTCAAAACTGTATACTATTTTGCTTATCTTAGGGTTGGGATTTACCACACTTTGATCTTGGTTTGCTGATATTTGCTAAATTGCATGATGGGTTTGCAAAAAGTAGATGAACTTGTCCCATTAGCTCCTTTTATGCACAGACTTCCAGTTCACACATATTTTCCCTGTACCTGCACTGCAAATTAAGGGTCGTAATTAAAGATCCATTTATGTGGAATGGGACACCAGAAAATTTTGAAAGCATGTTACTCTGTGCTTTTATCTTCAACCTTTTTTTTTTCCCCCCACTTATACAAACATTGCCACAGAGTGTTAACCTATGAACAAACACTGTATTTAGCGAGGCCTGATATCCTTCTAGCACTTAGTCCTTTTCCTTTTCCGCAGTAACAACCCAAGAGATTTCATTAGTCTCATTCTACTCTACTCAAACATTCCCACTGAGGAACAGCAACTAATTAAGCACATGAAGATCAATGAAAAATATAGGAAAAGATACCACAGTTGTTAAATTTAAAATAGCTCCTGTGCCACTATTTAAAAAATTATATATCAAATTTCATTAGAGCCTCATTTGAAGAAGTGGTAAGAATTAATATTAACAGCAAATCTTCATTTCTTAGTCACTAGCAGTTACAAGGCCAAATACCAGCAGTGTGATAACTTCCTTTATTTCTATGGAAAATAAGACAGAGTTGCAGTGCTGGACCAGGAAGATGAAAGTATGCCTCAAGACATTCCCTGAGAAAACAGGCATTGTTAGAAGATCACTGTGGGTCAGATTTCACAGATAGGTCATGTTCTGACATCTGCTAATAGTATCACAGAGTATTATCAATTGAGACAGCATGCACAGTTGCCTAGTGAGATACTAGATAGCTATCCAGGTGCATTAGAAGAATTAGCCAGGATATGTCAATTTGGTAACCTTACTGTAATGAAATGATAGATGACCGACTGCTGGGAAAGGCCACAGCTTCCTGGACTCATGCAGTATTACCTTCTGAAGCGAAGCTGAAGCTAAGTAAGACAAGAACAACTCTCCTCAGGTGGAACAAGCCTTCAAGGAAGGCTATGCTCTTGAAATAAAAGTATAAATGCAAGCTCAGGAGAAACTGAGCTGCAAAGAAAAGCTTTGTGTTTACAGAATCTCAACATGTCCTGAAATGGTTCTTCCTATAGCTTTTTGACAGATGAAGCACATCCCTTCCTTGTTAAAAGTGGCTTAGAAGAGTAAAGGAGATTTGCTTATGATTAAATGCACCACTGCCCAACAAGTAATGGCATTTACACAAATAAGTTGCAATTACTGGTGCTCTCCTGTATTGGACATAAGTACAATGTATATTTCCAAGGGTACACACTCACAGATTTAAAACATTTTTGCGATGGCCAAGGTGGTACCCAAATGTTGCGCTGCATGATTCATCTTGTCATCTGCTTCCTAATTTCCTCATGCTGCATTTCTACTGGAAAACTGAAAGCTGGCATTTTTTAAATGTTCTGTTAAATTCCAGCCTTCAGATACCGATTTCCTTGAAGTCAAAAGAAGCCTGGCATTGAATTTTGGATCAGGCCATGGTTTTGCCATCCAAGATGTAGCTATAGATTCCATCATATTTTGTTTGAGCCTTTACCAGCATTTGGCTTCTAGTATGGCTGATAATACATCAGTGGAAATTCTCTGCTACTCACTATCCCTACCAGTTGTATTACTATCCCAATGAATTAAGCTGCAATTACTTTTCTACCACCTTTGGAATACGCTACAACCAATACATGAACGGCTTGTTTCCTTGCTTCATATCTCAGCCCAAACATGTTCACATTAAAAACCCTATTTGCTCACCATTATGAAGGGGCAATGCCTGACCCTAATTCTCTTGGGAGGCTGCTGGCTGCCTTGGCATGTGTAGCAAGATAAAAGTGCCACAGACACTGCTGTCATGGAATATTCAAGACTGCTGCTAAGACATTTTTTGCAGCAAGCCTATAAAAATGCACGTGATGTTTCTGGCTAAATAAGTAAGAAAAAAGAATGCTTCCTGCATGAGCTGAAAATGAGAAGGGATAATTAAATCAACTCTCAATACTGAAACAACACAGTAATAGTTTCTCTCTCTCGCTCAAATGCACAAAGTTCAGGCCGGTCTGACCTGATTACTGGAGCCCAGGATGACAAAAGAAATGACCCAGTGAAAGAAGAAATCACTCTCCGAGCACTTGCTGGCATGTGGTTCTGAACAGTGGGAAAAAGCTGATACACAGTAGGGTCATCAGGATGTCTGTGTGGGAAGTGCCACATACCCATGAGTCATGTCCTGTTCAAGGCACACATGCTCTGAAACCTGTTTGTTGTGAATAGTTTTCTTTAGGAGCTGACTGACTACTGGGTAATGCAGAGAGTGGACCTGCATTCGGGGCTGCTGGGACAACCATAGGAAACTGTTGCTCAAAGTTGGCCTGGAGGAAGAGAATGGTCATGCATGTGGCCATATATAGATTTTTTTTATTTTTTTTTTTTAAATGGCAGGCAGAAATTTAGACTCCTAAAGACATTCACACACACCCATGGGGAACACCGAGCTGCCTTGGTGTTCATTAAACATAGTCCTCCAGGCTTCATTTGAGCTTTGCCTCTGCTCAGGAGAATGACAGTCAAAATAGCAGTCTATCTCTTTTGAAACATATTTTACTCTGAGCTCACTGAGGTCAGCAACAAATCTGTGCTTTCAGGAAACCTTATTTTGCTTCTTGTCATCTCATGCTTACAGCATGACGGAGCTTGAATTGTTACTGTCCAAACACTTGGCACTCAGTTTCCTTCTGATAAACCAGCAGTACAGGAGACTCACCTAGCATTATAAAACTTCAGTTGGCCTTGTTGTTCTTAGACTCTGTAGGACTAAGAGCATTTACAGTTGTTGCCTCTTTCAGCAGGCACAAAACAAGCCAAAAGTTGTTAATCTTCAATAGACATACAAAGAGACTTTGCTCCTTGTGTTGTGAAAGACATCAAAACCTCAGCTACAGCAGCATTGGTATGTTCTTGAACATGTCCCTCCAACTCACTTTCATATACACAAATAGCAAAAATATCTAAAATAGATGCACAGAAAATTGCTTGAAGGAACTTCCTGATCAATGTTATGCAGAAGATCAAGTAGACCCTACCAACCTTGGAAACCAGGAAATACTAAATTTCTTGCTCTAGAGCAAGAGAAGAAAAAACCCAAAAAACACCTTTTATATAGTATAATTCTCATGTAACTGAAATAAATATTTTTATCTCTAGCTTATTCAGATTTAGCCTTTCTGCCCACATTCATACAAATATGCTGTCTATTGATGCTTGTTGTTTGTATACAGTCTTACTTTACCTTCTTATGGAGGAGAGAAATTAACATCAGGGTACAGCAACAAATCTGCACTCGAGCAGATTGTATATCGTGTGTCCTACTTAGCAAGGTATCTTTATTATAGCTAAGCAGTTAAACACTGACCATGAACTTGATAAGGGTGCAAATGCTTTATCTAAATTACCTTTGCTCAACTGATCTGAGGAGGTTGCTGAAGATAAAGTAATCTATGGGGCTTATGTGAAATCAGCCTATATGCACATTCATCTGCTGTGGAACCATCAGCAAAACCCTTCCAAGACAGATTGCAGTCTTATGGCCCAGGACTTATGTACTACGTAACTAGTCTATTGAAATATGTGTTGAGACGCATTACCAAGGAATATTGCCAACGTACTATTATTTATGCAGAAAGAGGGCTGTATCCACCTTACCTCACTCCTCTAAGATCACTAGAAAAAGCAAAGAGGATAGGAATGCACATGGGATCCCAAAGTAATGTCACACAGCAGAAATTCACCTTTGCTCTTTATGTGGAGAAATAAAGAGCAGTATAGAGAGATTCCTGCTAGTCGTAGTTGTGTCTCAAGGACGTTGCATGGGCCCAGCAGGTACCCACACCAGGAGATTTCCAGACATCAGATAAAACAGAGAGGCATTGCAATGTCACCATTCAGTAAGAGACTTAAAAACTAAATAATTTAATTTGATTATATTTTTCCTAATCTGATCTTTTCCTATCCATGTTCACACAGCCTCTCCCATACATACATCAGAGCCAGACCAGTCAGAGATGAAGAGAAGAGGCAAAGAGCTCTGAGGAGGTTTCATCTGCCTTAAAGTAGATGTCACGACCAGCCCTCAGTGGTGCCATCAGCAGTATACTGAATTTGAACACGCAGCCCGTCCCCGGCTGCCCGCAGACCTGCTGTTCAGCAGCACACAGCCACAGACCGATGGAAGGGGGACACAGCACAACACTGCATCGCCTAAGAGGCAAAGAAGCACACAGGGAGAAAACATCTACAAGTGTCGCACTTCTAATCCATGCAGTCAGGACTGAGTTTACACACCAGCCTGATTTGCAGATGTAAGATTTAAAGACGGAGAGAAAAAGAGCAGATCTGCTTTCAACAGGCATGCTGAGCTGTGCTGAAAGATCAGACCCCTCCTAGCACCATCCCTGGAGGACACGGCCACTAGATGAGATGGACCGCTGCACTGCTCCAACCCACAGCTCCCATGAAAGAGACTGAGGGAAACAGAGCGCTCCAGTTACCATGGCATCCCTGACAGCAGCCCTCCAAGTCTTACACTAATGATTTTGGAGTCTGATGTTTACATGCTCAGTTTAAAAGTATAATGATTTAGGAGTTGACAGGATTACACCAGAGTAAAAGAGAAGCATTTTGCCTCGAGGTTTTCTTTAGAAATTAGACATATCACTTTTAAATACGCCCACTAGCATTTTACTGTACCTTTGAGATGTTTCTGCTCTGGCATCGCATCTCAAAAGCCCAGGAAGTGGAAAATGCAGGTCTTCAACACCTGGACTGTAGGAGAGAGGGAGGCTGGTGTCCCCAGGGAAATGGTTTGGGGGTCATGTATGGAATCATTTTGCAATTCAGACTTTTTAATAAGACTCTCACAGTAAAGGCTCCTAAATATCCATGCCTTTTGATTGATAAAGTAGGAGTATCCCTAGGCAGAATGAGGACAACAACAAACATGTTTTAAATTAAAGGAAAAGCAAGCTGAGCAAGATGTGACCCAAATAGCTGAGTGGCAGTGTACAGGCAGCATTTCTTGTCCAAGCCTCAGGGAATTTGCCCAGCACTGTTCAAACATGCACTGCTGCTCCAGCACTATACAGAGGCCCCAGAACAAGACACAGACAATAATCATAATCACGACTTCATGCAGTTTTTGCTCAGTACTTCTTATTGTAGCTGAGCCAGATGGACAAAACAGGGACCAAGCAGAAGCAGCTAAAATTGAAGTTACAGCTGATGTTTCTTAAATGTCTAATTGTCACTATCACATGGCTTCAACTTTTTTAAAATAAGTTTCCCACAACTATTTCAAGTTTTTTTGCCTAATTCCAGTGGAGATTTTAATGGGACTCATTCTTACAAGATATAGGATATTGTCCCAATAGAGCCCCATTTGGATATAGGCCACCTGCAATTATCAATGAGCAGAGCTGTGCAAGATTAAAAGCACAGGCAGTATAATTTCTACCTTGTGTCCCAGGCTCTGTGGATTTGTTACTCATCCAGCCTGTCCATCTGGGGAGAAAACAGCATGTACTCCTTGATGAGAAACTCTGGCCAACCGACCAGCTGTGAAAAAAAATAGATTACTCTTGTCATTTTTTTCTCCTAGGTAATTTGCTGGGAGTAAAAATATAATTTCTTTGAAGGTTTGCAGTTAAGACCTATCCCTTGGATCTTTTTATTTATATTTAAAGTCCACCACAGTCTTATTTGCTAAATCCAATTTTGAAGATATATCACTGATGGAACAGTTTGCCCTGTCATTTGGGACACTGGAAAAGTGAATTTTTATTATTCAGAGTACCGTCGAAAACACAATGGCTGTTAAAGGAAAAAGTTCGTTATAAATGCACTACTGCACTCTATGAGAGAAAGCAGACATTACTAAAAAGGTATTAAGAAATGACTGGGGGGGGAGGCGGGGGGGGGGGCGGGGGGTGGATCAGATGTTCCTGCTACACCCAGGAAACTGAACGGACAGATCTTGTCTTAATGAGGATTTTGTGAAAAATTCCATAGCGGTTCTGAAATTTTAAGTTAAGAACAGGTCAGTGATCTAGAAGTGCTCTTAACAGGCAGATTGCAAGTAACAGACTAAATGGCATTATAATAGGAAAATTATACTTTTTGGGTTATATTCAGTCGTAGTCACAGGTCTATCAGATAGTAGCTCAGATGTCATGCTCGCTAATAGATTCACTGCTTGAGCTTAAGAAGCAGAGGGTTTTGCTATAGCTTCTAAGATTTTTCTCTAGAAAACCTCACAAGAGGCTGCCAGAAAATCCACCTTTCATGCAATAGAGTGAGAATCCAAGCGGGTCTAGGTAGTACTGTGGGTTTTAAAGGTATACAAGAGACTTCTGCTCTGTGCTTTTTAGATCTTGATTCTGATGAGACAAGAGTACTTAGACATGCATGTAAGGCTACCAGTCTTAAAACTTTAACATATTGTCCCAACTACCAAGTGATTTTAGGAAGTTATTGCTGATTAGCACATCAGCAGGACTTACTACTCAGCAGCTGTCCTAAACTATACCAACCAGTTGTTACGTATAGATTTAGGTCTATCAGTGCAAGAATCACCCTTTCAGGGACACTGGTTCTGTGTGTGTAAGCGTCACACAGACTTCAGAGCAGTGAATATAGTACAACCCCAAACTACATCATCAGAAGTAAAATGCTTTTATATCATCCTCTCATTCCCACCACTTGCCACAGTTCTAAAATTTAAAAAGTAAATCCTATTACTTTTTCCATATGTAAAGGAATATAAAAATTGCAGGAAAGTATTCTGATTCTGAAATAGAAAAAATACTGTTCTCTTATGATTCCTCCATCATCTCTGCTCCACATGGTACAAATACCCTTCCTTTCCATGCATACTGTACTTTCTATACTAGGTAATGGAAAGAGATGGATCTCAGTAATTACGAAGAGAGAGATGCCACAACAGGAGCATCAGCACTTGCTGTGTGTAATGCAGCAATCGCTAACCTGACCTGACTGGCAGAGGTCATGCAGAAGGTATGACTCCAGTGCTGTCTGATGCCTCTGACTTTAAGCACCAAACTCCCCCAGATAACTGAGAGCTAGTCAGAACAGCTTCTTCAATGTTAAAAGGAGAAAGCAGAACAGATGTGCTCCCCCGATTGAGAAAAATCTCTGATAACAGCTGAGCTGTCAAAAAGAGATGATGGCAGGGAACCTGCACTACCAGCAACTGTATGGACTACTTACTCCTGTGATCTCAAAGACAGAATATCTCAGGGGACAGCACTTGTCCAGGATATGTAGTACTAAAACATTGAGACGTGTGCCTCAGCAAGGATGACCTCAAGAAATTAAACTGCTTCCCACTTTCATATTCAAAATTGCCTTTGATGTAAGGAAATAAGAGAAACTTGCCAAAACCCAAGATTTCTTATCTTGCCTTTAGCATTTGTATATTTCAATTTATAATAAATAAAAACAATAACAACAAAATTCCTGGTGGCTTATTAGTACAGAGTGAAGTCAGATGGACCAGTTCACCTTGTAAGACTCACCTAGTCTTGATTCAAATAAGCTTTCATTAGAGATACCAAAGAAAAACACCTACCAATGACTTAGTAGAATTTAGTGGTAAAAATTCTACCATTTTCAAACACTTTTGACCTCAAACATTCTATTCTTCTAGTTTTCCATGTATGAATAAAGGTAGCATGGATGCAACCAAAGTTGTGCAGTGCAGCAGTCAAATTCAACATTCAGTCTGTCTTCAAGAGAAAGAGAGTCCTTTCACAGTGCCCAGGGCAAAAGAGGAGTTCCACAAAACAGAGACCAAATCCCAAGGCTTCTTGCTTTATTTACCTGAAATACCATGGTCAGTCAGTTATAAACTCCCACATATATTACCCGCACCAAGTCATATGTATATCTTATACATGATTTCAGGTACAGTGGACTGTTCCCAACGTGGAGGCTGATACTTGTGTAAATCACATAGGTCAGGCTGAAGTCAGTGAGCTAACTACACTGATATATTCCAGTAGAAACATTCACACAAAGTCTTATTTGTTGTTTTCACAAAAGGCTAATTTCTGAAAGATTTTTTATATAATTTGGGTACAGTAAACACAACCTCTGCTTCAAAATGCACCTATACCAGCCACCCTTGAACCAGTCTTTTGCTGGATTAAATTCAAAGATACCTACAGATGAATGGTTATCCTTAACTTTAGAAACTGATAGTACATTTTTCCCCTCCCCCAGAAAATGCTATTCTGAAGTCAATATGATCAAAATGCATGCCTTTTTATTTACATATTAATAAGATGTCGCTCCAGTGGAAGTCAGTCCAAAACAGGGTTTACGGCAATTTAAAAAACAAGACAATATATGTCAATGAAGATGATTTTTTTTTGTATCCTGAATCATCAAAATTCAGAAGTCTGAACATTTAATTATAGAGAAGTATACACCCCAATATACACACAGAGGGATAAATATTTGAAAAATACATATGCATATATGAAATATACAGAATCATAGAATCATTATGGTTGGAAGAGACCTCAAAGATCATCAAGTCCAACCACATACCCAATGCCACTATCCCAACTAAACCACCATCCCTGGAGGTGTTCAAAAAATGTTTAGATGTGGCATTTCAAAACATGGTTTAGTGGGTTTAATGGTTTAGTGGTTTAATGGTTTAGTGTGTGGGACCCT
>NW_009619183.1:0-19089 GCF_000690535.1 Cariama cristata | reverse complement strand
GCTCTCTACCTGCCCCAACTGTGTGTTTTTGTCCTGGGGAAGAACTAGGAAAGTGCGTTTCCATGAGTCACCGATTCCACTGTTAAATATGTCTTTTAAAATGCCTGCGATGTACACAGTTTCCTTGAGTTTTGCCATAGATTTCACAGAAAAACCTAGAGCAAAGCCTTTTACTTTTTCTTTTTTTCTTTTTTTTTTTTTTTTTCCAATCTGGTTGTTTCCTGAAGTACAGGCTTGCTTTTAGCAACAGACCAGGTTGCTCTGGACAGACCTATTTCCTACGGAGCTGATTCAAAGCCCCTGGCTGGGTCAGGGCACCAATGGAAATTTCAGACCATGCATAATACAGAAAGGACTGCAGGGAAGCCAAAGTGACAATGAGTTTATTTTTAAAATAACACTACGAGTAAAACTACATGTAGTAGTCCCTCGGGTGCAGAACTGGCGAACCCTTACACAGCCCAGGCAGCGTTGGTGCTCCAAGGAGCTCCGTTTGGAAGCCTCCATCGCTGCTCACGGGCTCACTTTTGGATGGTACTGCTGGTATTGAGAAATTGGCAGGGAAGCCAAAGTGACAATGAGTTTATTTTTAAAATAACACTACGAGTAAAACTACATGTAGTAGTCCCTCGGGTGCAGAACTGGCGAACCCTTACACAGCCCAGGCAGCGTTGGTGCTCCAAGGAGCTCCGTTTGGAAGCCTCCATCGCTGCTCACGGGCTCACTTTTGGATGGTACTGCTGGTATTGAGAAATTGATCCCAGGGCGGTTGGGGATCGGCGGGGGGACGGTGGACACGTTTATACACAAACCTGTGACAAATGGAGCCAGAAAGTCCCTTTTATCTGAGCCTGCTCGCAGGGTGCATTGCAAAAGCATCGCCTGGGTGGGTAGGAGGTAGCTGCTTTTCCACACCGAGAGCTGAGATGGTTACCACTCTCCTGAGCTTTGGAGCTGAGGATGATTTCATTTTTTTTCTCTCTCTCAGCTTCTGTAGGAAACACAGATTTTAAACCGACTCTCTGTCTTGAGTTACTGTTGTCTCAGTACATCCCTGCAGACAGCACAAGTGAAATGTGAGGGAACAAACGGCCGCAGAGACTCTTGCCGTGATGTACCCGGTCAGTCCTCTCACGTGGCCACGTGCAAGCGGCTGTGAAAATAGCTATTGAGGGCAACAAGTATTGCCCAATCCGCCTAGTTTTCAGGATAAAGCTGCATGACTTCTTCTGTGAAATCAAGAAATCATCCTCAGAATTCAAGCATGTGTTATGTGTTTAACACAGCATTGCTGAAGGCTGGTACCACGTAGGGTTGCTCAGTTCTGAAACACCGCAGAGTCACGGGATGCTGCATTTCAACCGCGTAGGGGATGCGACCGTGGTAGCTTTAGTCGCTAGGCTGTCCTCTGCTTTCCCGAATTTGCCCGAGCCGGTGTCCCCGCATGCATTTGCTAAGGAAAAGCCTTCAAAGCACGGCTCGGGACAAAAGAGGAAACTCATCTTGCACTGCAGAAGAACAGCACTGTTATTTTTCTGCTCAGGAAATGTAAGCGAATTTGTGCCAAATGCCCAATTCTGCCCTTCTAACCATTATGGTCATGAATGCTGTCACACAGCTAATGCAGTTACTGGTATCCAGACCTCTGTCTGTGACTGAGTGTCCCATAGCTGGGCTTTGCACCTCTCTACAGTCCCCCTTATCCATAAGCCTTCCAGGTTTTCAGATTTCTAAGCAAATACACTCCAGAGTGAAAAAATGTCAAGTAGCCCTGTTTTGAAGGCAGCCCCTCAGTAAAACCCGCTCGACATCAGATGAATTGAAGTGCTCTGATTTAAATAAGTTCCCAAGGCTCCTGATTCTCCCAACCTTAGGTGCACCTTGGGGCATCTCTTCGTGTGCGGTGTCCCAGTGTTGTTCACCTTGCCGGTGAATAGCCTTGATTTTCTGCTCCTCCTGGAAGTGGGTAAAATCAGTGCACCTCTTCTCAAGTAAGAAAACATCATCCTGAGCAAGGTATAAGGAAACAGACAAACAAAAAGCTCCTTATTGGAGAAAAATACTCACCTATCTAGTTTCTCTCCCATTTAAGACCTTGTTTTCGGTGTGTAACCTGATGCTGGATGCTGCACGGATTACTGTAAAGGCTGCATGCACAGGTGGAGGAGTACCTTGTTTCTGTCCTCCTTCTTCCCCAGTTTTTCCTGATTTTTATCTTCATCTTCTATTCCTTTTGCTGCAAGTTCAGAAGCCTAATTGTAACGTACGTTGTTGACATTACACGTTTGCCAAGTTTTGGTATTTCAGCGTTCATGCAGCTCCAGTTTCATTCAGCTTCCCCTATGTGCTTGATCCCTTTTATCTTTGGCCTTATTAACGCCGTTGCCCTGTGACAACAGTTGCTGGAAGACGTACCGGAGGGCTGGAACGACCCGTATTTCCCGGTGGCTGGAGACTGCTGCTTTCCCAGCCCCACCGTACCCCCGCAGGAGAGCCCATGCTGCCATCCTGCCCCCTCCCCACCGTGACCCAGCTCCGCTCTGCTCCCAGCAAGGAGATGGATGTCCTCCCTGGGGATCTCAGCTAAGGATACCCCAAAGCAGCCCAGCAAAGCAGGCTTTTGCAGGTCATTAAATAGCAAACGGACAGGTTCGTCTTCTATTTATTTTTGCTTTTATCCTGCTAGCAAGGGGTCATCAATATGCAGACAGGATTTAACACTCCCAGATCAACTGTATCTGTACAGACTCATTCAGACACCGGCTATAAATACCCGCCGCCGGTGCACAGCCTGCCGCCACGCTCCCTGGGTGCCTCTTCCACGGCAGACTTTCCAAAAGGTTTTTGGAAAGATCCTTGTGGGGTGCCCAGACCACACTGGGACACGACCTGAGAGCTGTGATGAGCAGCGTGTGAACGCTGCTACGGCAGAGACGCCGGCTGCTTACCTTCTCCATTTTATACCTATATGGTTTCAGTGCCGCGATTTAAGTCAGTTCCCCGTCAACCGGGACATAAATTACAGCCAGCCCTCTGGCGTGGGACTCTGGGAGCCGTTCACGGCATTTCCCTTTCCAGAGATTTGTTTCCTCCAGAGTAACTTGCTAAAGTAATGCCTTCCTCCTTCCCACTGCCCTCGACTTCACGTTAAAGGCACCGTTAACCCGGTGCTGCCCTTCTCTTAAGCCAGACATAGAAAAAAGGAGCACGACGTGAAGGAAAAGCTAAATAATTAATTTAGAGGTATCTAATTTTCAAAATCTTGCCTAATCCGGCTGTCCAGTTTAGTATTCATTTTTCCCCACCCTTTGTATATACCAGTTTCAGTCCTTTATCTCTCCCACTTCTAAATATTTTACTGGGGTTTTGTTTTATACAGCTGAGAGGAATGCTGTTCTGATAAAACCAGGCTATAATCTCCTCAGGCTGCATTTCCTTAGTTCCCACTCTTCATCTGTAGCTTTTAAACAAAAAATCTTTACTAGATGAAAATAAAGACGGTGAATTTCAGTGGTACATTTAATAATTCATAAATCAAATGAAGTTCAAACAGGTTCAAAGTTTAAAAGTTTAAAAGTTTTGCTGAAGCTTTAAAGTTTAAACTGTCAGAGACTTTGACAAAAAACTTTTCCTGTCTGGAATATTTAAGATGGTTAAACTATATTACATGCATGGCTATTGCTACATCTTTTCAACCCAAAAGTTGTCTTCTGAAAGAATATTGATTTTATGTTTTCTTTAAACAACTATTACCTATGCAGTATAAAGAAGCATATTATTAGGGTAAAGAAGATCACAGCTACATAACCTGCATATTATACAAAATTTTTTCGGGCCAACTTACTTTGGCCTGCAAGAAATCACTTGATTTATTAATGCTGCTACATGGAGGGGTAGAAAAGGTCTCCTTTTAATGGCTTGGCCATTATAAAGAAGAATTCAGACGAATGTACGCCACTACAAAGTCTGAAAAGCATTAAGTTTTATGCATGAAGTCCTTCCAAACTTTGGAAAACACCGAGGACCCAATTCTCTTCTTGCTTATACCAGTATCAATATCAAAGTCAGAAGTGATACCACCGAAACCAGTGGATTTGCATGTGATCTTGTTTATGCCGCCTTAATTTCATTAATTTATTCAAGGATCTCTTTATTCATATTTTTATCATTCCCAAAGCATTCAAAGTAATTTCAGAAATATATTCATTTCATTCATTGCATTTCTGAATGCAATTACAGCTCTAAAAGAGATTCTGTGAATATGTTATAAATAGCACATTAAGCAGATGCTTGTACCTAAAAAGAGGAACAAATTTCCCTTGGGGAAAAACTGGCGTGGCATCAGAGGAGCCTCACCAGCACCCAGTGGCTGTGGCCCAGGCGCAGCTCAGGCGTAAGCACCACCAGTGAGCCTAGAATTAGACATCTTTCCTTCAGTCAAAATAACGCACGCTCTATCTGTCATTATTGGCCTCTAAAATTAATTTGGTTTTCACTAATGAGCTCACGAAGTAAGCTATTTGTTATGGTAAAAGCAGAAACATTAATGCTTTAAATGGCTTTAACTGATAATGGTCTGATAGATGGGGTAAATGGAAATAGGCATTACGTGTCCCTTTGTTTCTCAGGGAACGAAGTGAGGGAGAGAGGCAATCTGCGGTTCTTGATGTAGCATAAAGGGGCGGTAAGAAATGTATGGCTCAGATCCCTTCCGAGAGAGAGTTATTTTGGTCTCTCAAACGCAGACCAGTCGCAACGCTGAGAGTTCAGCAGAGAGCAGAGTCATGTTCTTCCATCAGTCAGGAATCCCTGACTCCTTCTAATAAGCGCGGATTTTTTCCAGCGAGCAGCAGGGAATGTTGTGCACATGTCACAAGACTTTTCTCCGGCCTCTTCGACTGCCTCACCCTCGCTGAAGTTAACAGTGAATAAAGGACAGTTTCCCAGCATCCTAATCGAGTGGATTTCTTTTTTCCCCTTGGGGCCATTGGAATAGCGTGTGAATTGTGGTGTGAATAATCTGCAATCTATGCTTACAATGTGTTTTTTTGCCTGCCAGGAGATCATTTGCAAAAAGTCAATAAAGGAGAGAGACAAAACTGGCCAGATAAAGTTATTTAAAAACGTGTATTGGTGGGACAGCATTCACTCAATGCAATTAAGAAACCTTAGGCTACATTCAGCAAAGACTAGGTGCCCACAAGTTAAGGATGTGTAACGGGGTAGCAGTGGCAGAACCCAGAACGCAGCATTAAGGGTTAAGACTGAACCCATCATCAGGGCAGAGGGCTTGGTACTTCTAAAGGACAGTCCAAAAATATCTCCGCGCTGAGCTGGAAGCCGCCTGTGAGCAGAAAGCATTCGCACAAGGGGGATGCAACCCCTAATTCACCACCTCTCCCATCCCGGGGAGTTTAGATATCCCGTATATTTAGATATACTGACTTAAGGTCAGTAATATGGTGCCGCTACCCCCGCAGGGACCTGTTGAAGTTGGGTGCCTCCAGAGTTTCAGTGATGGGTCTCTAGGATTAGGCAGCTGAATACCTGTTGTCCATCTCACCATTTTGGGCTTGAAAGCTTAAGGTCTCCCTGTGTTCATTTTGGAGCTGTCACTTAAGCATTGTAACATGGGCAATGTCTTGCCCATAATATAGTTGTATCTCATTTCCATGATAGTTTAGCATCACCAACTTAGAAGTGACGTACTTTGCTATCCTAAATGCCAACAACCTGCTGAACGACTCTTTAATAACTTGCTGCCTGGGAAGACGCAGTGGTCATCTTATGACAAGAGTATAAACAAATCAAAATTAATTATTTCTGTCAACTAAAGCAGTCAACATAAATAGGTTGTACGGAGATTTTTATTTCGGGAACTGCTAACTGGTACGACCACCGCCCCAGCTGCTCCTTGCCGGTTGTGCTAAATGAGAAGCCTTCGCAAGCCCTGCGGTGAAGGGAAACCCAGCAGCCACCCAACACGAACAATGCTGTGAGGTATCTTCTGCCTCATTTCCAGGCCACAGCTCTTCGGGGACGGCTCTGCATTTTTCTGGTGCCTTGCCTCTTCGGTGCCCTCCCTGCCCTGCTCATCTGGGGAGAAAAAGGGCTCGTTCCCACACAAAAAAAGGGGGTAGGGCCACACCAGAAGGGGCTTTTTCACCAAGGAGCTCTACAGATGTCTTTCCTTGGTGGAAAAGGGAACCTTTATATGCCTTTCCCAGATTATACCTTGTTTTATTCCTGTGTTTAGAAATTGTAGGCAACTTGTGTCCAAGGCTGCACCAGGAAAGGGGCCAGTTAGTCCTGTCACAGGTCCAGCGCCAAAAAGCATCGAAAGCATGAATAGCTCTAATCGTGGAGAAATTCTGGCAACGCCGTTTGCAATGTCTAGGCCTTTTCCCTGTGCACTTCTTACCAGCCCAGGCGGGGCTGTCGGACAGGTTGGGATCCAGGTCCAGTAAGGTCTGGGTTAACACTTTACAGATGAATAAAAGGCTGACCCTTTTATTCTGTTGCACAAATGACTTTCTTTCAGTATGTTGGATGAAAAGACTAATCTGGTCAAGCTTGGAGGAACAAATAAGAAAAATAGCTTCTTGTGTGCCAGCCAGCACCCTGGTACCAGGCTGCAGAACAGAGAAAGCAAACACCGGTCTGCTAGCCCTCGGAAGCACTTCGTTTCCTCTGGGAGGTGTTCTTCAAGGAGCCTGAAATCTCCTTAATCACATACTCCCTGCTTTATCGCTGGTAGCGTCTGTCTAACGGAGCATGAGGCTGCAGGGCACGCAGGAGGGCACCTGGCCATCCTTCTGGGCTACTACTCCCTGCCCATCCGCAAGGCGACCTCCAGACCTGACAGCTTCCAGCACATCCCCTGCCTACCTGCGGCAACGGTTTTGCAACGCTCCGCAGTCGCTGCCGTAGCAGGAGGAGCCGAAGTGGCCCTTGAGAGGATGTTTTTGAGGAATTCTCCTCAATGCTACTCTGCTCACAGTCGCTGCCACTGGAGTGAGTCTGGGAATGTTCCCTGCACCCAGGCAAGGGGCAGCAGGGGCTCAGCGTCGCACTCGCTGACGGAAAAATTCACGACACCCAACTTTTAGCTGACCCCTGACATTTAAAAGAGTTTAGGGCTGGGACTGTTCAAAACTAACGAGGCTACTTTGGATGTCGCATGAATGGGTCCCATTACTCTAGTGCCCTAGGAGATGTTGGCAAGCTCACGCTAACTAACCGGTTTATGTGATATGGGCTTTGGAGTGTTTTTGTCTTTTTTTGCACCATGTGTTGGGATAGAGCTGTGTCTTCTGACTACTTTTAATGAAGCAAATATCTGAGGTCCTCTTTTGCAAATGCTTAGCCTATTGTAATATATCACAGTGAAGTAGTTGGAGCCTCTGGGTTTTGAAGACAAAAAGAGAGTTTTCCTAGGAAGAGTTTTGATTTTACTGGTCTTCTCAAGGGAAATAAATTCTACATTTTGTAACAATCATCACCGCTATGCTTAGGTGACAAAAGCAAATGAAAACAAAACCCAAAAATATTCAGAAAACCCCATAAAATCTGAGACAAAGAATGCAGTGACAGAGAGTTTTCTGGATCTGGCCCTCAATCACACTAAATCATGGCGTGCCTTATTATACCAGCACACACCGTTGTATTTTAGCAAGGAAAATGTGCTGTAACGGCATTAGATTAGGGCTTTTTTTATACTGTATGACTACTGCAGTGAAACGCTGCACATACCTGAAGACCCTTATGTCATGAGACATAGGATGAAGCTGAATTAAGGAGCAGAAATCTGCAGAAAAAGGAGTCATTCTTCTGATACAATGAATTTCTGTGTGTGCTTTACTAGACTGAGCCATCAGAGTGAATAAGGAGAAGGTGCCAATAAGCACGGCAGTGTCTGAGCTGTCCCACCAGCAGTCCCTCTCCTGTCACCGAAGGGACCGGGAGGTGGTGCACAGGGAACGGCAAATTTCTTATGAAGCCATCCTTTCCCAGCACAACTCAGCTTTCAGAAGGTGGCTGCTGGATGTGTCCTCCCTGCATTTCTCTAGCCTTTCCCCAGCCCTGTAGGCTTCATCCCTCTGTTACACGCTGGGGGGAACAAGTACCCCCATTCCATTCTGCATTTCTGCAAGAGAAAAGGATTTCCTTCTGTTTGTTTGGTGCTGGACTTTACGCCGGGTGTGTTTGACAAGGAGTTTGCACTGCCGGCTGCCTGCCGTGGAAGGGTGGGCAGGTCCCACCAGCGTCAAGGGGTGAGGCCCCAGGGCTGTGGCATCCTGCCCTTCCACCTGGCCCCGACCTTGGCCACACAAGGTCAGGAGGGGCTCAGCCAGCTCCATGCTAAGCTGCTTCATGGAGCTAGACCAGCAGGATATTATTGACTTGATTTGATTTCCAACCTACTGGGAACAGATGGGATGGCCAACGCCTGTCTTAGGTCCATTTAGGCCACTCTGGAAACTTAACTTTCACTCTAGAAAGGTGATTGTCATTCCCTGTTCACTTTTTTCACATCAGTCACTCTTCTGTAGACTAATATCCTCTCTCTCTTAGTTGTCTGTTTTCCCACTGGATGCAAATAGATTTCCACACAAAATTATTCTGGAGGGACATTGCTGGTTTAACCTCAGTGCAGTGCTGCCAATTTTAATGACCTTTGGTCCCACATGCTGAAAATAGCCTCCTGGAATCAATGGGATTCCCTACAGAGTCGCACTCTCTCCAGTGTTAATCAAGATCTTCCTCGCAAGTGCCACGAGCAACTCCAGACGTCGGCTGCGTGACCTCGCTGAAGCCTGTGATGCAAAACCAGAGGTGAGCCCTGGGGCTTGCTGCAGCCTTTTCTGCCATCGCCGGTGCTGTGCTGCGAGGCCGCATCGCTGCTGCTCCAGGGGAATTTTGAAGATGGGGTGCCACACATGTGCGTGAGAAACCTTTGGGCAGCAGACTCCCCATTTCCCGATGTAGGAGATAGAAAGAACCCAGATGGTTCTCAGTCTCATCTTGAGCCTGCGACAACTTTCCTATCCTTCCCTCCATCTTTTCAATTATGAAAAGAGAAAATCTGCTATGGAGGCAACTCCTTTTCAAAATCACAGGGTGATCTTCCAGATCTCCCAGTCTTTCTCTGCAGGAACTTTGTGCCCCAGTGCTCAGGGCAGCTGGATGGAGAGGAACTTCATGAACCCCAGGAATTCGGACCCCCCCCCCCAAGCCTGTGTGTCCCCGTAGACTACCCCCTGTTTTTTTCAGGAGAGTTTTGCCAGATCCTCTGAGCCAGGGCCTGTGGTTTTGGAAGAGGAAACACTCTTTGTCTCATAATACAGACATCAAATACAAACAAGGGAGCTGCAGTTCCTGGCATGAAAGCTTTTTGTAGCAATTTACTATCCAACATCCTTATAATTAATGAGGGCTATAACCACTATTTTTAGTACAGTTGAAATGAGCTGTAAGTTATTAGAGAAAGACATGTTGTGTAATATGTGACTAATGTATCATTTTACCAAGAATTTGTATTAGATTGCTGAAAATTGCAGGGAAATGATTTCCAGAGTATTCCAACTGCTCTGGATGCTCTTTGAACGTACAGTAGAAAGCAATCTACAGCTTAACTGGCCTGACTGGCTAATTATGTCAAAACCTTCAGAAAAATAAATTACTGTAGTGTAAATCCAGTCTACATCTTGCAAGAAAGATGTGGCCAAATGTATTTCAGGTGTGACAAGATTGAAGCCATTGAAATTAATTGGGGCAAGAGGTGGAAGATGGAAATGGGAGAAGATTGTCGATGGCAGAATTGATGAAATAAGATATTTCCTTTAACGGGGGGATTAGCCTGGCTGTTAAAGCCTGACTAGGGCATGGAGGGGCTGGGCAGGGCATGGCGGTGTGGGCATGGCCGTTTGGGTGGCCTGCACTCCCCCCGGCAGCCCCTGGCCTTTGCCCGGGCATCTCTGCCCCTGTGAGGCAAGGGTGGAAGTGAAGGGAGCTGCCAGGAGGGGCTGAGGCCGAGAGGATCTGAAACCCGGGTAGGTACTGGGAGAAAGCTGCTGTCTCGTTGTACGTTTGATTTATTCAGTGTAGGATTTCATCTCTCTGCCACCGCTATGGTAGCCGAGTACCTTGCAGGATTTGCCTCTTATCTGCCTTTGCTCAACTGCACTGTCACACATTACCCAGCATCAAGTGCCCATCTTGGAAAACGGAGAGCCAGAATCCAGCTCTCCTGCTGTCTGACCCATCGTTTCAGCACCAGCTTCCCAGTCACATGCCCAAAAAACCCCAACAAAAAAATCCAAGCCCCACTCCCCCACAAGTAACACCTTTCTTTTACAAGAAGCAGCGTAAAACTTTTTTGTGCTTCTCTTGAGATGGGGCACATTCTTCCCTACATAATGATGTTGTTTTCTTGTCTGGCAATGTTGAACACACTGTCACAGCTATTTGCTATGCAATTCAATTCATAAAAGTCAGCAACCTGTTGAAGTGATTAGCCGTATTTGCTTAAGAGACGCCCAGTACTGGAATTGCAGGGAGAGTGCATTACAGGTCAGAGTTACAATATTGACCAGGATCTGGGGGGGAAGCTTGTACAATCACATTAGCCATTCCTATTTATGACTCCTAACCTAGTTAACCTGAATACAGCTACTCTTAAGAGATACAGGCGGGAAGTAATTCTGTATAAACTGTATGCTGTATGAAGTTTCTGTGCAGCCAAATTGAACACGGAAAGAAGGAGGAGTGGATCCTTGAGACGCAGATGACTTCGGCTGCTAGGCAAAAGCGCTGGCGCTGGCTGGAGCATCAAGTGTCCCAGGCCAGACATCGACATGTTCTTGAGGGAGTGCTCCAGTGAGGAATATAAGGTCACCAGCGCTGGCTTGGTGCCTCGTGCCCGAAGGATTTCCGTCTGTGCCTGGAGAAATTTCATCTGCATCTTCTGGGTGCTTCCCAGCCAGGTGGCACAACGTGAGGCCAGAGCACGTTGGGCACAGGGGTAAGAGGCAAAACATGCAGGGAGTCTGTGTGAATCTTCACCTTCCCCAGAAAGTAAGGCAAAGGTAAAAAGAGCAGGTATTCTTTATGGGAGGAAAAAAAGTCCCTGTGAACACAAGGGACTTTCTGAGGGAAGGTCCCCTCAGGACACAAGCTGGACAATGGAAACGGCGGTGGCATTTTTCAAAGCATGGAAGTAGCTTAGCAACACTTATTTATTTCCTGTTCTAGAATAGGTGCTATGAAGGCATGAATTCCTAGGAGATGAATCATATATAAAAGACACACGTTGTTTAGCTTTGAAATTGCACACAGAATTCCAGTGCAATAATTCAGCATATGCTCTCCTCCATTCATAGAGACCTGGCACGTTGACCACCTAGCACACGTGCATCCAAACACAGTGTGAAGCTGGAAAGTCCTTGCAAAAGAGCATTTAGTGTCTTTCCTCTCACATTTCTGTTAGTGGCACAATAAGTAGCAGGTATAAATTCGTCTTACAGAAAAGTAAATCCTAAGACATTATATTAGTACAGGAGAGAACTGAAGTTAGAAATTTCTTCTGTGTTCCTAGTTTAGTAAGTCATCATGTAATAACTTACTTCCAGGAGTCCAAAATCTGAAGAGGATGCTTGTTACAGTGTTGTTTCTGTTTGGGAAAGTAAAGCTCAATGATTCAGGAATTATGTTTCAGTGAAATCAAAAGAAAATCAAACTCTACTAAGACAATTGCCAGTTTTTTCTTTACATGAAAACCTTTCCGCTGTCACGGTGGCTTTCAATTTTCAAAACCTTCAATGCTGTTTCTGAAAAAATCAGGTCCGAGTGGGCATAGTTTTACAGGTTGCATCGATGACATTTATTGTTCAGCTATAAGCCTGAGATCTTTAATGGTCTTAAGCAAGCTAAACTCCATAGCCCTGTCCATTGCCATACAAATATTGTTCCACCTGTGTTGAAAGATATTTATTGATGCTTAGCAAGTTATATGAGGTCATCGACCTTTCAAACAGGTCTCTTGTTGAAAATTTTATCGTCATGTTACATCGCTTGACTAAAAATAATTAACTTTCTACAACATTATTTAATGACACTGCCAAACTACAACAATAAACTGACAGAGAAATGTGAGACCTTAGAAAACTCTACCTCCTGCTCATTGAGTTTTTTTTGAAAAGAAAAGCAATTTTAAAAAAATCCATAAAGGCATAAAAATGTCCTAGTTCTATTCCTGAAGGATTTGTATGGTCCAGTAACTGCAGTATCCACACCGCCTCCTAATCTTTAATACATTTGTCCTTCCAACACCTTTGTGAGAGAGTGAAGGGACTTTTTTTCTTTCAACAGATGGATATCTGAGACGTGGAATAAATAGGAGTGGACATGGCATGGGCACGGATTGAATCG
This sequence comes from Cariama cristata, assembly GCF_000690535.1. NCBI lineage: Eukaryota > Metazoa > Chordata > Aves > Cariamiformes > Cariamidae > Cariama > Cariama cristata. Next base: position 6,660 of record NW_009619183.1, on the reverse strand, counting down.
TGAGATGCTGCAGGCATTAGTATAGATAAGCGAGAAAATGTTCTAGAAAACAGTCCTTGCAGCAAAACGCCCAGGTATATAACTAGTTTTTCACCCCAGAGGCAATACTCAAAGCAAGTCTTGATAATTACTCATTGCTAAGTGACTTGCTTTTCCTGTTGCAGTGTTCATTAAAAAAAAAATAATTCATCTGTCTACCGCCGCAGCTGTCCGTACCTGGGTGTATCCAGGCACACCTTTAGCCCTCTCACGTGATGCTGTCTGTGGCATCGCGATGGGAAAATTCCCCGTGGCAAGCACTTGCTGGAGCTTTGCTGGAAGAACGAAACGCTGCAGCCTAACAGATAAACTATGAAGGAAGGAAACACGGCCAGCAATAAGACTACACTCGGGAATTTTAGCAGTTGATAAAGAATAAATACAGTACCTGGCAGCTGAATGAGGATGTGGAATAGTGCGCTTTTCAAGATCTCCCCAGATGGTTCAGCCTCGTTAGCGGTCTTGAAATGCATGAGAAAATGGGATCTTTTCATGTGCTCGCATTCCTCGTAGTTTTCTTTGATAAACCTGTACTGAAAATGAAAATAGCGATTTCGCCTGTCTTTTATATTTACCTTATCACTTGCAGAATTAATAGCCCGGTGTTAAATAATGAAGATTCATCTCTCCCTAACCCCTTCAGTCTCCCTGTGCCCAGCCGAAGGCGGGAGATGGCTCAGCCCAGGGCAGAGCCGCGAGCGAGGGCTTGGGAAAGAGGACTGACCATTTCTTTGGTGTCTTTCCTTGCCCCAGGCCCACGCCAGCCGTGTGTGTCGGTAGCCCGGTATCCAGCAAGAGAGCTCTGCAGCCATTTAGAAAATCAATTCCCAGGGTTTCTGGCTTGCTCAGTTCTCTTGCAAGTTCATGTGAACACAATTTCGCAGCCGATTTCAACCCAAGGCACTAATGATAGTAATAAATGTTTTCCAATTGTATTAAGTCAGATGTAATTGGGTATTTCAAAGAAACAAGAGGAACGGGACAGATTAGATCTATGAAAATATGAGATTAAATTCCTCTCACTTGTAGCAGCCCTATTTGAGTATCAGAATTCTTGCCTGTGTACTACAGATTTACATATATCCATATTTATCAGTAAACTGAATATCTGTGCATATATATAATAGACCTGGTTATTTTTGAAAGCAGAGTTTACCTTGTTCTCGAAGGACATGGGAATTCATCGCTGTGTTCGCAGACCTCCCAGGGGCAGCAGCAAGCACTCTGCCTGGGAGGTGTTCCTCGCTCTGCCTGTGCCCATCACCTGGAGAACCCTTTGCAAAGTGGAAGTTGCTCTTTTTGGCTGAGTTTAAGGGGAAGCAAATCCAGCCACAGGCTTCGCACCTGTTTGTGGGAGGTGAACAGCATTGCTCTGCCTGTAAAGCATGCTCTGAATGAAGGAGAAGGTGGGGTGTATGCGTTGGGGCCGGTATTACAAGTGACTTTTGGGTATTCTGGAGACACTCTGTGCCTCCTTACTCTGGCTACCTATGCCAGGAGCCCCTTCCCAGTGAGCAGACACTACCTACTGAATAAAAACCACGGAGATGTCAAAGCCTGTGTGTCTCCGAAGGAATAAAGCATTACTGATGTGAGAAATGGAAACAAGAACAAATGCATGTTAACTTCAGGGCTGACGGGAATTTACCTGAGAGTTACAGAGACAGTGGTCACTGAAGTAAAAGCATGAACCATTTAAAAGATGTTAGTGGAAGTATTTCTTCACACGAGCCAAGACAGGTGATGGGATTGCATTTTGAAGGAGCTGGCTAATATGACAGAATTCAAAAATATTGATAGCTGCGCAAAGGATGTACTCTGTGACAAAAGCTAATCCCACCTAGGTGTCAGGAACGCCCTGCGTAGTGCCTAATAGTACATGTAAGTACATCCATAGTACATAATAGTACATCCATAGTACATTTAAGAGAGTCACAGAGTCGTCCAGGCTGGAAGGGAGCACTGGAGGCTGCCTGGCCCAGCCTCCTGCCCAAAGCAGGGCCGCTGAAGCATGGGGCTGTAGGTAGGAATCAAGATTTGACAGACCAATAGATTGTTCCACTGAGGGTCCTAGAGGAATTAATAGAAAGGGCAATCACAGCATGATAATAAATGATATTATTTATTAGAATAATTTAAATTAGTCTAAATCAATGAAAGTTGGGAATTATTGAGCTTTATTAGGCTGAAAAACAAACGGAGCATTAAGGCTAGTTGTTGCTTGACCAGGGATGCTGTACAGCGGGGTTGCAGATATCATATGCTCCTCCACACCAGCATCCCGCCCAGGTCTGAGACTCCACTCCTTGTGTAAAAAATCTGAAAGATGAAAATGCCTGAGCAAATGCCCAGTGTAACTGCTGCAGCAGTCTGCATCACAGTCAGTCAGAGCAATTCCTTTTAGATGAACTGGCTGTCTCATCTAAAGGTAAGTCATGTCATCATCAAACTGCTTTAATGTTCAGGGCTATGAATTTGTGTCACAGAAGAAAATGAGGTTTCTACAATGGAGTCTGGACCATCCCCTGTCAAATCAATTTTAGCATCCCAAGTGGGAAGGACTTACCCTCACTCACGTTTTCCTTCAAACAAGGACACTGGCTGAGGACTCCAGGTAGAGCTTAGCAAAAAATCTAAATGCCTCTAAATGAAACTTATGCCAAGGGAGTCTGGTAGCAGATCAAGGTCATATTCATAGAATCACAGAATGGTTTGGTTGGAAAGGACCTTAAAGCCCATCCAGTTCCAACCCCCCTGCCGTGGGCAGGGAGACCTTCCACCCGACCAGGTTGCTCAAAGCCTCATCCAGCCTGGCCTTGAACGCTTATTCTGAATATCTGCCCAGCCCCTTGAAAGCTTTTATTATTTCAAATGTATTGAACTCAATTGTACAACTATCAGGAGTTTTTTTCCACCTTGCTTCATTTTAACCACTGTGGTATGGTATATGCACAGATTTGTATTATCGAAGTCCAAGAGCACATCGATTCATTTATGCCTGGGATACGAATCCTGAAAGGTCCTATGCTAAATGCAGACTAGGTAAAATTTTTGCAGCGCAAGAAAAAAAAACCACCACAACTATAAGGCTGATGGCTTAAAAGACTGAATGTTTTGTTCCTCTTCCTTCGGCACGAGCTGCTCTAGCCAAGAATATTAACTCGAGTAACAAAAGGGATGGCTGAAGGGGAAGTGCAAGATGAGGCTTAACATCCTCCAGGCCTGAACCTAAAGTATTTTCTGCAGCCGAAGCTGCTATTGTTGCTAAAGTGCCTGTTGTCAGTTCAGGGACACAGGAGCAAGCCTGCCTACGTTGCTTGAAATTCAAGGAGGGTAAATTACCGAAGTTACCGTGTGAAAAGAGTGTCTTGTCATCTGGGAAGACCGAGAAGGTGGTCTCATATGCATCTTTATGAAGGTCCATGTTTTCCTTGATGTTAAGGGTTCACTCCTTACCAGTGAGTGTCCTTTGAAAGCCCTGAAAACCTCTGAAGTTCACCCGGTGGGGTCATTAGGCAGTCGTGCTGTCCGGGGGAGCGGGACGGAGCGGAGCAGCCAGGCTCACTGCCTTGCGGTGCCTGGCTCAGCTGAGCCTCGGGACTTTGCAGAGCACGGAAAGAGTCTGAGCTTGCACACCCCTCCATCCCCATGGGACACAAGCATCTTTCCGTTTCCCATGGGTAAACTCAGAGCCTTTGCTCAGGCCGAGCTTCGTCGGTGTTAGGCGAAGTATCGAGTCAGCAACTGGCTGAAGACCTGCCCGGTGTAACTGTCCTGGCATCGGACTGCATGGGTGTTTGTCCCAGGGTGCACCCATGACTGGCAGGCAGGGACCTGCTGACGCCCGGGATGCGATGCTGAACTCTTCTGGGGTTGCTCACGGACCTGCTGAAATGGGAAAAATGGTGACTCATGCAAATAATAGCTGGCCCTCCAGTCAGAAGATCACAGTGTTTTTCAGGCATGAATAGGCAACCTAATGCATGCACTTTTTTTTTTTCCTACCCCCCCCTGCACCAAAGAAGTGATTTAAGGCTTAGAGAGTGTTTCCCACGAAGGCAGAGGGAGGTGGGTGAGTGGCTTCCTTCCTTGCCGGCCGGCGGGCTGCGGGGCTCCCTCGGCCATGCCGTGGCAGGGGGGGTGATGAAGGAAGGAAGCGGATAACACACGGCCAGTCTGCACGCACCGGGGAGCACGGAGGAAGAGTTAGAGGTTGTGAGCTGTGAATATCCGGGTTGGAGAATAAAAGCCAGGTGATACCGATCTCCAGATGGGGCCTGAGCTCCCCCCAGCACTGCTGCTGGGTCTGTGAGAACCACTCAGGAGCTCAGACCCTCCTGCATCCCTCGGGCAGCACCTGCCGTCCTGCTGTCCTGCCGTCCTGCCTCTGACCTCAGCCATGGGGCCTGGCCATCTGGGCCAGGAAAACTTCGGAGCTAGTCCAGCCCAGGCTTCAGCAGACCCCTGGAAGCAGTAGGGTGGTTGCTTCATTCGGTGTCATGATGGGAAAAACCCAAGCATGAGACAGAGGGAGAAACTTCAAAATTAAGTTAATGAGCCAAAGGATGCTCTCCACCCCCGCTCCAAGACAATAGTTGTATCCATACTGTTTTTCACTCCATCTATGGTTATATACCTATTATCTATCTTAAAAACAGGTAGTGTTGCCGGGTCAATGTGTCATTTATTACCTTCTATACGTATACATAACCTTGCTTCTATGTTCAGCCTTACTAGTAAATGAGCAGGGAAGCAACAGTCACTGGTTTTGGTAGGAAGCGTATGTATTCCCAATATTACAGTTTTCCTTCTATTTTAAATAATACAGGGAATAGGAAAAACACAGTGCCCACAAAAATTGCAGTGAAAATTACAACCTAAGTATTATTCCAGTATCTAATTACACTGAAATCTCAAGGAAATGAGATAACGTCTAGGTCAGGTGAGTTCATCAATAAAACTCTCATTCAGTCTTGCGGCATGTCTTTCCCCCAAAATATACCAGATTAACTGAAGGATTAAAAGCAAGGATGAGGAAGAAAAGAAAGTGGGTAAAAGTGACAGCAAATTAACAAAACCAGGAACGATAGTAGGGTCTTGTGTTTAAACAGAGCCTTCCACGAGGCCACAGTTTGGTGTGAGCGAGACTGAGAGTACTTTTTTTTGGTTGTTTTTCATGTGCTCATGGTTCAAAGATGAAACACTGGAAACATCTGTGCTCCGCTCTGCCCTATTTAAATCACTTCAGGACAAATCCAGCCCTGTTGTAAGTGGGTGTAACTCTGTTCAAGCCAGTGGAGTTGCACCTGCTTATGCTAAAGCGAAATTTGGCTCAGTTTGGGTCCAAATTAACTCAACATTTGGAAATAAAATTGACAAGCTTGGCATATTCCACCATTTCATCTGGAATCTCATAACGCCTGAGATTAGTTTATCTAATAGATTTACAGCTTGAAAAATATTTTATTCTTCTATCAACTCAGTCCAGAAAACCTCCCTCTCCCTGCTCCCTTCATCCTTCCTCCCTCCCTCCTCTCCCTCGGCAGGAGGATCGGTCCTGCCTTGGCCCGTGTTGCCCTGCTGCAGCCGGTGGGGAGCACAGCTCAGAACAGCACATCCTTTTTGATCTCCAAAGTCCTCCTCAGGAGACAGATGGATTGTTCCTGTTGGTAAGGCTGGCCCTGCTGCGCTCATCTGCCAGCTTCTCCTCAGACCGTAAGGATGTGAGCGTCTGAGGATGAGGGACGCTTCCTGCACCGGCATTGCCAAGGACCGGGCCGGCAGCGTCTGGCATCACTGGGAAGGAGGAAGTCTGGTTTCCTCCCTTAATTACTAAAGAACTGGTACAGAGGCTTGTGTGGGGAGGAGAGTAAAGGAGAGTACTTTCTCTTTTTTTTTTTTTTTATTTTTTAAATTATTTTTGCAGCTTTGTATGTCCACCAGGTTTCTTTAGGAATCATAAGGGACAAATAGTTAAGCCTGGAAACCGGTAAGCATTTAAAGGGGTATCTTTCAAAGAAATGAAAGCACAAGGAAATGTCGAAGATCCTCCATGCCAAACCCAGCCGTTCAGAAAAAGCCTGAGTAAATAGATAGCCTGTGCAGTGTTGGGAAAGTCAACAAACTCGGGCTCTCCCACACGAAGGGGGAAGTGAATTCCTGAATCAAGGATTCTCTCCTGAGAAGACCCTGCCCAAAACCCTGGGAAGTACAGAGTTACAGCCTCTTCATGCAATTTCTTGCTTAGCCCTCCCGAAAGAGTTGTCCAAGAAACCACCCTGGAGCCTAAGAGAATTTGGCTCAAGAGAGCAGAGTCACTTGCATTACGCTTGGAAATGAGCTGCAAGACAGATTTGTCTTTGCATTACGCGTTTGTTAGGTTTGAACATTGTTGTATGTGCATAGATATGCGTGTGATGCCCCAGCCTTTCAAGCAAAACCAAGTGAACACAGTGTCGCGATCCAGGAAGGGCTGTAAAACCACCAGTAACGTTTGCAAAATTGGTGGGTGGTAGGAAACATTGCTTGGAGAAAAGGAAAGACGGATAGAGCTCAGCTGGGAAGGTGGCGGTCTCTTGGATTAAGTACTTGCAGTCACAGAGTGGCTGAGGTTGGAAGGGA
>NW_009619182.1:0-24759 GCF_000690535.1 Cariama cristata | reverse complement strand
CCTACCCTCCAGCAGATCAACACGCCCACTCAACACAACTCCCACCCTCTGCAACAAGCTAACTACATTAATCAGTAAAGGGTTAAAGGAATAACAGAACTGTATAGCTTGCTAGGCTGGTTACAGCTAACCCATACACACAATTTCGGGGGCCTACCCTTGCTTCCCACTTTGAAACCTGACCTCACCACTCTGGCTTCTGTTCTGCAAAATGCTAATTATCCTGCAGAAATGATACTGCAAGGTTCTGTGTATGCCCATGCTGTGAGTTGGGGGGATGGGTTTCAGTGCTTTAAACATCTTTAGAGCAAGCCAAAGTTTTATCTGAAACTTTTTAACATGAAAAATGACTCTCTCTCCAGAAATAAATCATTTCTTCTACATTTTTCAATTTATAATTTTTTGGGTTTGTCAAGTAAAACAATTTTTCACTTTTCCAGTTTTGGGGCTTCTTTATTCCTTTTTCCTCTTCACTTTTAATCCATAGAAGCAAGGAAAATGAGCAGATATAACTAACATTTAGAAATGCTTAAAAGGTGATGATAAAAATAACTAATGAACACCCAAAAACTAAAACAAACCAGTTTTTATTTTCTTCATACATAATTTTTAGAAGCTGACTTTTTAAAATATATTTATGCTATACACATTAGCTCTTTTTTGGCAGCTCTGATCATAGTATGTCTTCTCCAGTCTAGAAAAGCATTAAACCAGAGTTTCACTAGAAAGCCTATAACTGAGGACAGAGTGTGAGCTGTATGTTTCCTAGTAATCCCACTGAGAGAATTATTTTTCTCCATTCTGAACAAACAGGTAGAGCCCATATGTCCACTGAAAATGTATGCATCTTTGTGTAGTCAAGGAAAATAAATCCATATATTATTTGCTCATTTCATTTCCCTTTCATAATTTAGTGTCAGAGGATTAGGGACAGCAGAAAAATAATAAAACACATAAAATGCAGATAAGGATCTCAAAATACTTTACGGAAGTGGATCAGAATAATTTGGTCCCCTTCTACAAATGAAGTTGTTGAAACACAGAGAAGAAAAGCATTGCACTGGAGTCAGTGACAGAGCAAGGAATACTATCCATGTTTCTTAATTCCTGCCAGGATTTGCTGTCCATAAAACCTCATCCACAGGCAGGGTGTTCAGGGGTGGGTGAAAGAAGCATCTTTTGGCATTTTGCCTAGTAGGGCAGCTATGAAAAGAAGTTATGTCTCCTGGAAACTGCTTCCACGGGAAGAAGCCTTTCCAAGTTGGAAGGAACAGGAGTATGATTTGGATTTTCAGCCAGAACAAGAATAGTCAACGAATCCAACATTTTTCCAGTCTTGGGTAACATTTTACTAGCACTTGGAGTACATGACAAGTCCCAGTGTTCATCTACCAAGGCCTCAGTGCTGTAGTTCAGATCCCCAAATAAGAAGAGCTAGAGAACTGACTGGCCTATGATCCAAAACTATTTTTCACACGTGGGTTTGGGTAACTTTGGCATGCCAGTTCACATCTTGCAGCTACAATTCCACACCAAAAAGCTGCAGACAATAATAATTCTCCTGTTAGCGAGAAATACTTCGCAATTTCCACAGACGGAGCCCAGCAGGAGAGCCAGGCATTACTAGCACCACCTGGCAGACTAACTTTACATGCCTGCAAGTCCAAGAACAAGCAGCGATGCCAATACACCACCATTTTTCCAAAACGTGTGGCTCTGCAACTCTATTGAGCTCCTCGGCCTAGGGGGAAATAACTTCGAAGAAATAAGCATTCTGGCAAGCTGAGGGAGGATAGAGCATGCCCCAATTCATCACATCCTAATATCTAAGACAGTCCCTGATGTTCAGCCTATTTATATGATCTTCAGATACCCAAACTCATGGTATATCAGAATCACCTGTTTGCAAGGGACATACACATTACCCTCAATGGAAGTCAGACTTGTGAGTCAGATCATGCAAAGGTTTTAAAGCACTTCTTCCACCTCATTCAGAAATCCAGATACAAAAGCCAGCTCTCAAGGACATCGCTTGGCTTTGAGATATGCCCTGAAGGGCTACAGTAGGTCCAGAAATCAATGACTAGCTTGAACTTCATCATAAACACGCTGTAGGCTTTCTTCACCTGTGACAGCTATATTGATGATAATTTCATATTACTTAAGTGCTTCAGATAATCATGTGTGAGAGGATGCAATAACGTGAGAATTGTTTATACAAAACCGAGGAGCAGATTTCAGCATTGTAGGATATGTGGCAGGTTTTTCTCTTTGCTGATGAGTAATGCTGCAAGCCAAGCAAAGCTGCAATTCCTACAGCTATATTGTATATGTATGTGTCAAGTAAACGGCACTGCTGGGAGTGATGGGTGGTTGCAGCAATGTGTAGCAATCCCCGCCTTGCAGGGGGCAGGAGGTAATTTCGTGTCATTCAGAAGAGAGGAGAAAAATGGTAGAGAGTGAAGAGGGCAGCAAGAAGGAGATGGACTTCACCTTCCCCTGGTGCTCCCACCTCTCAAATCAAACAGGGATTTTTCCCTCTCTCCTCATTTGTGGGCGCCCTGGAAACCTACAGGCCACTTCAAGGGATGTCCCATGGAAAGCTTCAGTCCCCTTGGAAAAGTCAGCAGGATCTGATTAACTGAGCAAGAAAGGTGAAAGTGTGTGTATCACCAGCGCTTACCTTGCTCTTGTATTCCTGTCTCCTACATTCACCGATCAGCAGCAAATCTCTCTTGCTACTGTACAAAAGACATTTCAGTCTGCTTTGTGGTGTGTATGGCTTATAGCACTGTGATCCTTCCTCAAGCAATGACATAAACTCTCCTAAACTATATTGCTATATAGGATGCAATCAACAACGTGGTAGAGGCATATGTCTGTCTGTGAAGTCTGATAGGAAGAGATATATATTTTTATATCTGTGGGATTTATAAGGCACAATTTGAGAAGCACCTGTTTCTATCCCTCATTACCACTCAGCATCCTAAACACATAGATACTAAAAGCTGAACAGGGTTCCAGAAAGGCCTACAGCCTACTCGAGGAATAGGTTTGCAAAGGATACAACATAAAATTTTACTTTAAAAGTCATATTAATTTCTTTTTTATAAAAAATATGTTGGCACCCTTAGCTGCAGCTCAAAGGTTTTGTTTGAGAGTTCATAACTACAAGAGAGAATGACTAGACGAGGTGCTGAAATTCATTGAGTCACTCCAAAATGTTTCCGTGGCGAAAAGCTGCATCCAGCCACCCCTCAATCTGGCATCGCACACCAACATGACAAGTATATGATGCACTCAGCAGTCCCTTATTGCTCAGTTTAATTTCCTTGTGGTTTCTGGTTAGCAAGTAATAGTCAGGAGATGCCATCCTCCTTAAGTCACTACAAGTAGAAAAGCAAATTCTCCCCCGTTTATATATTGTTTTAAAGGCAAACTCCTTCATCTCTGATCAAACTAAATGCTCGCAAGACACTTTGATCCCCAGCATGTACTCCCAACATGTGCTGAATAATGCCAGGTTTTGTTCCCACAAACAAATCCCAGCAAGTGCCACTGTGCTGTCTCCAGTCTCATCTGACAGCAGTCAGTCCAGGCAGGGCTGAGAGAGTCATTTCGCTTAACACACAGCTCTCGGTGAATGCCACCATCTGCTTTTACGTGGTTAAACAATCCCTGCATCAGGTCTGAAAATTCCCATCAAATCCTGGTGCTTCTGACACAGGATAATTTCAGCTTTCTGCTACACCAGCCTTTGCCGACTGTGATAGACTTGCTCTAGACATGAGTGGGAGAGGGAAGAGCCTGACCCAGGGTGGTTTCTTCGGGAGGGCTCAGGGGGCCAAGGCTCCTTCTGCGCTCCCATCCCCATGCACAGACCCTCATCCCCTAAGTTGCACTGACAGTGTGAGGGAGCACGTGGTGACCTGGGACGATGAACTTACCCAAGTTTACAAAAAACGCACAGAAAGTGGCAGAGCAGAGGGTGTTTTTAACCTATATCAGTTTTGTCTCCCCGTTTCAGCCTATAGCCTCAAAACTCCATTCAGCCGACGGAGAAATGATGATACAGAACAGCAAAGATGCACAAATACTCTTTATGAACTTCATACTAATAATTTCCCTTCACTTTCCTGAGAATCCTGTGTAGACCTGGCTTTAATCACCTCCTCGGACTCCTTCCCACCAAGCTGCTAAGTAGGGCAGAGCTGGGTACCAGCTACACCTTGTTTCTGCAGCCTTTCTTTCTGCTGGATCAGGACAGATGTATGGTGAAGGGGCTGCCGTACAAACCACCCTCTGGGTATGTCACTCAAAGGGCATCCAACAGAGGAGAGATCTGCGTGACTCACCACTCCTGAGCCAGCATGCACCTGAACACCGATGTCGTCATACTTATCTATTCATTAACTAGTATTTATTAATTTCTGATATATCTACAAATACAGTACTGATGACAGTTGGTTACCATATGCAAGAGCAAGGGATGATACATACATAATAATTCTGACATCATTCTCCAGAAATGCTAAAGAGTGAATAATGAAAAAGATGTCTGGGCATTAATATTCTCCAGGTGAAGAAATCACATAATATGTACAAAACGAGGTTATCACAGCAATCCCTAGACTTTCTAGATCAGATTGGTGTTCTAAATATGCTTATTTTCTAACTTTGTGCTACAGACAGGTGACAATAATTGCATGATCATAATTACAACCCAGATGTGGTTGCTTGAGGTACTTTTCAGCAGATGCAAGGGATAGTTAGAGGCATCAGCTTCACCCCAGCAGAGCTGCTGAAATTAGGACTGGCTTCTTTGCAGGAATTTAGAGGGTATAAATATCCACAGGCAACAGGTATTTATTTCTATGCCTGCAGTTAAAAGCAAGTGGTAATAGTGATTGCAAAGCAATACATTTCTAATTGCAATAGATCACACCCTTCAAGGTTAGACTTTGAGATTAGTTTCTGAGTCCTTAAGCATACTGAACAGTTTTTCTAGCAAGATACAGTATGCTTTTACCAACATAAAAGAAGGAAGTATAGAATACCTGGTTAAAAACTTTTAAGGTTAAATGGGGAGGTATTCTCTCTCTCTTAGACACGTACATACAGACGCATGAAAATGAGCTTAACACTTTCACATGCAAACCAAGTACATAAGTCCCCTCGGATAAAATCCATATGAAAGAAAAAGCTGTTGCTTGTTTAAAATAATGCTGACTGTGAGACATTGCCCACTGTACCTCCATTTCATCACCACAAGCGGATGTGGGACAGATTTGGCCTCCTAACAAAATGGTACACAGAGAAAACAGCCACAGCACCGGCGTGGCAGTGGCCCGCCACCATCACAAGAGCTGAAGCATGCAAACTTTGCTGACAACTGCACAAGGGCCAGAGCCCACAGCCAGCCAGCGTTCAGATCAGAAAGCAAGTGCTCATTTACTAAGCCAGGGCAACTTGTACTCTCCATGACCAGAAAAAAAAAAAAAGAGACCTGAAGCATAATTATTAACTTATACAAGCTGCTTTTGTGTTTTTGTAAGGGTTATGACATAAGCAGTCCTTTTTTGAAAGCCCCAAGAGAAAGACTCTTTGAGAAGCTATTTATTTATTCAGTTTTATCCTACAACTGTACGCCTTATATACCTTACCAAGAGTTTCATCCAGGATATCATTTGAGACTTTCATTTAAGTACTTCTCTGAAACAGAAACCAAAATCTTCCTTCTCTTGCATTTACATCCTCCCAATTTGTCCTTCATACCACTGCTTATTTAACCAGCTTAGCTGAAATACTTTTGTCCATTTTTGGTTTTTGCTGTGCTCCTTCAAACATTTTTTCTGAAGAGCCCGTTGTCTAGAAAACCGGGATCTTGTAGCAACAGTTAACTATGGGAGAACCGTGACTCAACCCCAAAATACTTTCTTTTGGAGCACAGGCCTAATACCGCATGCTCCCATTCTCTTCTACAACTTGAGCTCTCTCATCAGATTGTGCCCCACATGGTGGGAGATTCCTGAGGTATTGCGCTTTTTTCGAGAGAATGAATGGTGAATCACAGCAACCTTAGGCAGAGCCAGGAAACAGCTTCACTGAAGAGAAAATAAAAATCAGCTGACACGTACCTCCCAGGAAGCTGTTAGATGTGGACTTAAGGGGGAAGAAGGAGATAAAGATAGAGGCTAAAGAGTTTTTACTGCCCTACTGGCTTCTGCCTTTGCTGTCTCCTGCCCTTCCCCTACCACCTCCTGTTCCACCCTCACGCTGACGTCCCACATCGTTGTTGCGCACCGTTGCAGCCCCTCGCTGGCTCCTCTGCCTCTAAGGACAAGTTGAGCACAGTGCAACAGCGCTGCAAAAGAGTTTGTGTCAATGTGGGCATGCACGCACATATGCATGTCTGACATACCACCTCTTCCCATCTTGGAAGCCAGTGACACGAGGCCATCCCCTATTGCATGACTCAAGGCAAAGGGCATGTCCCAGCAGAGAGGAGCAAGCAAGGTTAAACCATCCTGTTCCCTTATGGCTACATGAACAGGGCAGAGTATCTCCACCAAAATTTTTTTTACATTCAAGCATATGCTTCTTAGAGGAAACACTGGGATTTCTATGGAAAGTATACACTCATTGCCAAAAAAAAAAGGGGGTACTTTATCAAAAATACAATTTTCCATTTGATGACAAATTTTGACTCAGTTTAGGCTTTCAACAAATTCCTTCAGGCTGTACACGTAAGGACTCTGTTTACCCTGTGGAGCCAAAGAGTGTCAGTGCACCGTCACGCTGACCACATCGTCTTTCTCTGGACCTGGCCCAGGTGTGTCCTCCAGCCAATGTGCACGTAGGGGCTGCTCAGCAGCTTCCAGACACCCCAGGGGACCTGTGATGGGAGAATAAGTGCACTTCAGCTCACTGGTGACATCCAGAGAGATGAAGGGGGAAAAAATGGAGCAAAAGGAAAGGGCAAAACCTTCGGCACGTTGGGCTGGCCCAGGGCAAACAGTTGATGCAATCAAGTTGTTTCAAGACCCCCCAGGAGCCTCCCTTCCCTCTGAGCATCTCCACAGCAAGTGGCAGCAGCTCCCAGCATGGGCAGCATCCATCATTGCCATGGGGCAGGCACATACTCCCTTCTGCTTCTCTTCCACATCCTCTTGGGCTGTGGGCATTACTCTTTCCTTACCCACCGGCAATTTGCAGATGTTAAATTATACCCTGGAGGGTCTACCAAATACAAGAGAAGCCAAATAAGAATTATGGCTCAGAAATTTATATTAAAACGAACAAACAAACAAACCAACCACTATAAAGGCTATGGAATTAAAACAATGTCTTTTCCCAGGTTCATGCTGAGCTCTAGGTGCATGCAACATTTCATGCAAATCAGATGTAATTTACCGTGTGATTTGTTTCTTCAATAAAAAAGTGAGAATATAGAGAACAATAATTTTCCTACATTTTAGCTACACATTTTTCCATAAATAGCATAACTATTATAATGACTTCTTGTATGTGCTTGTACAGTGATTGCCTCTGTGTGAAACATAGGGAGATAATTTCTGTATTATGCCCAGGATGCTTCACAGAGTTCGGTTGTAAGTGTATGTGGTATGTGCACAAATACACATGCAAACATGCATATGTATGTTACTAATTGATAGTACTATATGCAAGTAGATATATAGTATACGATGTACGCTATACTATCTGTACGTGTGTGTGCACATGTATGCGTGCGTGTGTATGTCAACCATTTTGCTCCCATTGTTCCTCTTGTCCAGAACCACCATATTCCCTCAGATAATACGGCAGTGAAACAGCTTCTGGTGACAAAAACAGGGCTACGGCTGCCCTGGACTTCCCAAAAGTAAAGGCTTTTCCTCCTCTGCAAATGAGGCGTTTCATCAATTGTTATGTGGACCTGTAGGAGTTGCTGGATCCAAAATACATCTATAATTAGCAATATCTGGCAAGCAAATATAATGGTGTCAATATAGCATGCAGTAATGTGGCTAACCAAAAACATTGCAAGACATAATTCTTTCCCCATATCTCCTGACATCTCACTACATGAGGGCTAACAAAATGGTCTGCACGATGAAAATGGCCTGATGAACAGTTATTCACTGAGGTATAAAATGGGACTGCATGGTAGATAAGGCTTTGTCACAATGTCACCTTCCAAGGGGAAAAGCAAAGCATTACATTTTTTTCTCAAATACATTTTATTCAAATTACTGGGTTTAAATTATTTTAAAAAAAAAAAAAAAGTTAAATTGGGGTTTGGGATAAGGCAATTCCTGGGGAGAACCACTTCTGTGAATATTTTCTATTAGAAATCTTCTTTACAATGTTGGAAAAACATACAAAAGAAAACAAGATGCAAGGTTGTGAAATGCAGAAGATTCTTATTCCATCTGTAAAATGGACCAGTAAGTTTAGAGATACACATGCACATATGCATTGTATATGTGTGACAATAAATTTTTATAATAAGCCTACATGGAATATAGAAGTGAGAAAAATGGGTGCATAAATTGCAGTGAACTTCTGATATTATTATGTATTAAAGTATTTTATTACAAATAATTCTGTGGCACTTACTTGCAAAACCCAGGTTGGGTGTGAGGTTTGGGAGGGGGAAGTTATTCTGGTAAAGTAGAGCAGCTATTTTCCCAGCTGAATAGTAATAGGAGAATAATAAATTCTTGATTGCATTTTCTTGCTTTTTGACATTGTGTTTTAGATTTGTCATTTGTATATATTAATACATAATAAGCTTTGCAATAAATTCTGTTTGGGAAACCATTTCTTGATGGTCTTGATAGATTTGTACATAGAAACATAAAGGCAGACATCAAGGAGAGGCTTATTCAAGATGTGAAAATGAAGAACTTAACCAAAAATACTGGGCTTATTTGTAAGTTTAGCAAAAAAAAAGAGGAATTTGAAGTTAAACAAGGGTCACCATAGAACAAAAAAATCCCAACTAACATTTGCTCTGAACCTAGTATTTCAGTTTACTAAAAAAGACACCATGCTCAGGCAATGCAGGAATATTGATAATGACGTTTTCCATCTGGGAGAAGGAGGATAACTGCAAACAGTCAGTCTGGAAAAAAGAATCACCAGCTGTACGAGTGAAAGGCCGTATTATCGGCCACTCTTAATTCCTACAGCAAATCTGCTCTCCTCTGGCTCTTTCACCTCCCAGACACAGACACAAGAACTGCCCTGGATCTTTTGAACTGCCCCCATTACCTGCTGCTCACAGCATCTGATGCTAAAACCTGACCCATCCTACTCACAGGTATGAGGCACACAGAAACAGTGCTTGTGTCCTTCCAATGACAAGTGTGACTTCTCCACTCCTTCATTCATCATAGCTTCAATAAGTGCTGCAAGTTTGCCCCCCTGCCCAACGATGTCCATGCAGGCTGAAATATTAATGATTTCAGACTTGCAGAAGTCTGGTCTTCTCACATCCCCACAAAATCACATTTCTTGATTGGGATCTTGAGAAAATCCATCCAGATAAAATGAAGGCTTCAAGTCAAGGCTTAAGAAGTTGCTGTCTGCAGGAAGCCTAAATAAGTAGCTTCAAATAGACACGTAACTTTTAGATGACTAAACCAAAGCTGAATCTCATCCTAAATGCTCAGTCCCTCAACAGAAAGACTCCTGCAGCCCCTGGAGATCTATTAAGGTGCTAGGAGGTCCACGAAGCCTGGTCATTTGGCATCTCCCCTCAGGAGCCATGGCTACCAGGAGGTGAGACAGGGATGACAAACCTGTCTGCTGCTCCCAGACCCCAAGCAGGTCAGCACTCCTCCTCTTTGCCTTCTTACTCCCCCAAACTGGTTTGAGATCAAGAGCAGAGCAGGGGATATCACTCTGGTTTGTTTCTGGGGCAAATCCCCAGAGTGCAAGGCATTTTCCCCTTTTGCAGCATTGCTCTGCCAACTACTTGACGTAATATCACCCAGAACAAGGCAAACCTTTCACAGCCAGGAGCCGAGTCAGCTTTTCTCCCGTTCACATGTTTTGCAAACAGATGAAGATTTTCTTCATTGTCTATGCTATTTGAAAATTTTCACAAAAATCATTATATATATGCATTGCCTGTGCAAAGATTTTGTTGCATGTGTTAAAAAATTGGAATTCCAGCTCTTGCAATGGCGTATCCTGCACACTGCATTTTCATAGCTTGATTGGAGCACTATGACTGTGAATCGTATTAACCTTGACAAGGGCCAAGTCAAAATTTGCTTCCTGCCAATAATTGACAGTGGGAGCTGAAAATTCACCACTTTGTTGGAACATTTATGCCAGCAAATTAGTTTTCAGGTGTATTGCTGGTTTTCAAACGCTCCGGTAATGAGGAACATATTAAACATCTAGACTGATTTATAGGAAACGAACCCAGAACAGGTGCTGCTACCTCAGCTCAGGCTTATTTGCTAACAGAATATGAATAGAAATGTTTTATACCAAACTTGAACAGTGTATGTGACAGGATATCTCAGTCCATCTCTCTCAACACAGATGGTTTTCTTATGAAGCAATTTCTAGGTCTCAGGCTGAACTCTTTGTTTTCTGGAAAGAAAAAAAAATCAATTTGGGGGCTTCAATAGCAGGTAGACATTTTTATGATAGCTACAATGCAAGTATGTATTCAGAGGGATTTTTCAACACTCCTGGAGTCATAGTAAACAACTTCTTTACTGCCTGATAATGCAGAGATACTTACTTTCATCAAAATAAATCTTGAATAGGTTTCAATACTCCTCCAAAATGAGAGGTTCAGGGACTGGGACAGGAAGACCTTGGGAGGGAATGATACTTTATTGATTTACTTAGGTAACTATTTTCTTGGCAGTACTTAGCATGGGTGCAAAACACCTATTATGTGCTGACTGTAATTTTTTATAGCCCTCATTTAAAATGATGAAGTGGTTATTCCATGCTTGGTAGGGCTTTGTATGTTTTGTAAGACACAAGCCTGCTTCCAAAGGCTGCACGAGCCCTGTGAGCATTCAGCCAGAGATTTTCTGCTGCCTTTCAGACTGTCTGTGTTTGAGGTTTTATCTTGACACACTTGAAAAAGCACTTTCCCCATTTCTGTCCCCATGAGAAGGCATCCCCATTCCACTCACTATCTTTATAATTAGGGCTAATAATATATCCCCTATATTATACCCACTACAAACCAAATTCCTCCATTTTCCTTCCCACAGTGGATACAGGTCCCACTTACTCTCCTTACAAATCACAATAAATCACAAAGAATGGATTTGGGAAGCAACCTGTTTACAGCAGACACCAAAAAGCCCTCTTCATCTTCTGTTTTCTCAAGAAGGAAAAACTAGCATATGTTCAGGGCAAAAATATCCTGGAAATCACCAATTTTAGTTCTGTGGAAGGTCTGTCAAAGCTTATTTAAATAATTAATTCTTCTGCCCCAAATGCTGGTGTCACTGCCATTAACTGAAAGAGAGGATGCATGTAGACGCCTTTCAGATATGCATCCCTCTCTGTGCTGTCCCCCCTGCCTCCCCAAGCTTGGAAAGGATCAGGACCAGGAAGGGAGCAGATTGTTAACCTACTATAAAGTTAACATCCCAACTCATCTTCATGATAAGCTGAATCCCCCCTGCAAGCCCTTTCCATTGGCACAAAAGGAGCATCATTTGATGGGATCATGCGTTGTCACCTCTTGCAGCTCAGGGCAGTCTCAGGTCCACAGGGACAAGCAGTAAGTAGGAAGAAGTTTTCACTTCCCAGGATTTTGAAACTTTCCCCCACCTGCATCAGAAGGATGCTGTTGTATAAGGCAAGGAAACAAATCACAAGGGAGACAAAGATCCCTCCCTTGTAACAAAGGGCCGATCACCTCACCTCTGGTGTACATCTGAAGGCCGGTTCAACACACAAAGCTTAAAATCATTTGACACCAGCCAAATGTGTGTCACAGTTAGGTGTTCATCAGCACAAGGACATCATCCTTGTCCCCTCATCACCGGTGAGAGCGGTACCCAGCAGATATTGGCTGTTTGGGGCAAGGACCTTTTGAACAAACCTACTGGATGTCCACTAAGGAAGCTTTTGAAGAGGTCACGGATTAGCTCTCATCGTCATCACCGCTGGCTCTACGAGTGAACACATTTCTTTGCCTGCTTTCTTGGAAACAGAAGAAAGGAAACTGAATGAAGAAATCAACATATGGGCTAAACATTTGGGTGGAAAATAGCAGGAAGAATAGATTTTGCACTATGGTTTGCCCTATAGCCAACAGAAGTCCACTTATGGTGAGATCAATGAAAATATAAGGCACCTAACAGTGGGTCAGGTGAGATGTTACTCAGTAAGTATTGTAAATTGCAAATGTTATACAGAAAGATAAAACACTTGATTAACTGATTCTGGCAGTCTGGCACACCACAAAAGAAAAATTAACATATATCCTGCAATTCTCAGCAATTACAGTGTACTTTATCTGGACTTTTTTTTAATAATATAACTGTAAAAAATAATTTGAGAGTGGAATCATTAGCAACAAGATGACAGAATTATTAGCAAGCCAGAGAAAAGAGAATTAGTTGGTAGATACCATCGTTACACACTCAGATGCTAGTAGTGGCTCCTTGAAATAACAGCTGATGGCACAATGTTGAAGCTGGCGCTGTGGATAAACGTAAGTACTAATGCACAGAGGAGAAGTTTTTCTACAGACTCACTTCATATTTCTGTTACAGAATTCCAGACTGGTCAGGGTTGGAGGGGACCTCTGGAGATCACCCAGTCCAACCCCCTGCCAAAGCAGGGTCACCTACAGCAGTTGCACAGGATCACGTCCAGGTGGGTTTTTTGAATATCTCCAGAGAAGGAGACTCCACAACCTCTCTGGGCAGCCTGTGCCAGGGCTCTGCCACCCTCAAAGTACAGAAGTTCTTCCTCATGTTCAGATGGAACTGCCTGAGTTTCGGTTTGTGCCCGTTGCCCCTTAACCTGTCGCTGGGCACCACTGAAAAGAGTCTGGCCCCATCCTCTGACACCCACCCTTAAGGTATTTGTAAGCATTGGTGAGATCCCTTCTCAGTCTTCTCTTCTCCAGGCTGGACAGACCCAGCTCCTTCAGCCTTTCCTCATCAGGGAGATGCTCCAGTTCCCTCATCATCTTCGTTGCCCTCCACTGGACTCTCTCCAGTAGTTCCTTGTCTTTCTTTAACTGGGGAGCCCAGAAATGGACACAGCACTCCAGATGGGGCCTCACCAGGGCAGAGTAGAGAGGGAGGAGAACCTCCCTCGACCTGTTGGCCACACTCTTCCTCATGCACCCCAAGATACCATTGGCCTTCTTGGCCACGAGGGTGCATTGCTGGCTCATGGGCAACTTGTTGTCACCCCGGACTCGCAGGTCCTTCTCCACTGAGCTGCTCTCCAGCAGGTCAACCCCCAGCCTGTACTGGTGCATGGGGTTATTCCTCCCTTGGTGCAGGATGCTATACTTGCCCTTGTTGAACTTCATCAGGTCCCTCTCCACTCGACTCTCTAGCCTGTCCAGGTCTCGCTGAACGGCAGTGCAGCCTTCTGGTGTATCAGCCACTCCTCCCAGTTTTGTATCATCAGTGAACTTGCTGAGCGTACACTCCGTCCCTTCATTCAGGTCATTGATGAATGAGTTAAACAAGACCGGACCCAGAACTGACCCCAGGGGAACACCACTAGCTACAGGCCTCCAGCTAGTCTCTGCACTGCTGATCATGACCCTCTGAGCTCTGCCATTCAGCCAGTTCTCAATCCACCTCGTCTAGCCCACAAAACACACTGTTAAACCATGACAGTCTGTCTACTAAAAGTGCCCAGCTTTGGGCCAGAGGCAGCTGCCCAGTGAGGTTGCCCCAACTCAGCCAGCTCCCTACCTTTGCTCCCCAGGAACAAGGAGCACCCACACAGATGCGTTTTGTGGCGCTGCAGAGCTACCAGCCAGATATGCCCAAAGCAAAGGTTTAGGGCTTACACGTCCTCAGAACCTGCTCAGCTATGTGAAGTGTCTGAAACCTTGTCCTCCTGCTCATTTGTGAGAGGTGAAGGACAGCCAAACCCCCGCTGCTCTCTGGGGTGACAGGACTCAGCATGACACCTCCAGACCTGGAAGTCATCTATTCTTCCTGCAGGGATCATCTGCCCTCACGTAGTTAAGGAGTTAATACTAACCATATGGTTGATTACAGCAATTATTACAAACACAATGTCTAATGAAGGCAAAAGTATGGTAAAATAATTAGACTTAATTATGACATTCACATTTCAAATTATGTTTCACTTATCCTGTGTGAAAGACGAAAAATTCCTCCTGAAATGGAGCGAGTTTAAACTTCCTCTGCACTCCCCAAAGGGAGGGTTTCTGCAGCGTTGAAGGGAAGAGGGAGATGTGCTTATGAAGCTCCAGAAGGTGAGACCACATAAGGCACCCAGGCTTTTATTTTTTGGGGGTCATCCACAGTCTTTTCTTTTTGCGGACAATTTTCCATCCTGCCCCAATGCTCTCACAACTGGGCTGGAAGCGTCAGAGGGGTCAGAAAGGCAATAAGGACCCCAGAAAAAATCCCCAGTTCCTTCAGCCCCTGTGTTATTTCACACATTTAAACCTAGTTCCTCACACCAGCATCATTCAGGAGGGTCTCTTTGGGCTTCTTTCTAATGGCAAGCATGAGCTGGAACTCCCAAGGGCAGTCCCATCTTCCACTACTTGAAGAGCTCCTCTTTCTCCTTTGCTTCCCTAAGCACACACATCTGGCCCGAGTCAATTTTAATTTACAAATAGCAGTCTCATTTTAGAAGTTTGTAACACATACTTGCACATAAAATATTGGCTGCAATGGGAGAGGGGAGTTTCAGGTTGATGCATTTGTCACAGTACTCAAAATTCCAGCTGTATCGATTCGCTCAATTCATTTTACAGTGCTATTTTCATTAGCTAATCCTGGGGAGTTCGCTGCCCTGTATCTATTAAATACACGCTCACACACACGCACACACATTCAGAGTGGGAGAGGACAGATTTCATTAAAGTGCATCGCAGATGGGAAGGTATCCAAGTCCCTTCCAATACATTACATTAGCTCAACTGGAGGTTTTCCTTAGAGTTCACACAGTTCATGGTTAAAGCTTTTCTTTTGATGGCCTGAGTCACACACTCCAGTGTGTGCTTCATGATCACTGCCTGCTAGCTGGGAAAAATTTATCCTATGTGGCTTAAACTTCAGCATGAAAATTATTTTGACAAAATACACGGTAAGAGCACTTGGTTTGCTCTACTTTATGTCAATATGAAAGTGCTTTTCATGTGGGGTCTTGCTTTATTCACTGTAACAGCTCAGTGGGAACCTGCAAGGTTAATCAAGAACCTGTGTTTGAATGGATGCTCTTCACATAACCTGAAGCCATTTCTTCGGCATAAAGTCACCGATCACGGGCTACTGTAGCATTTTGTCACCCCTGGGAACATGTGCAGGGATTGTAAGAATGAAAATAACCTAATTTGAAACCAAAATTTCTTGGTACACACCTAGCAAGCTCCAGAGTCCATTTCTGCAGTGGGGAGCCAGCTCTTTCCCCTACCAAAAGCCATACGAACAGCTTGCAAAGCGCCTGGTCTTCTACAGCCCCAGCACCAGCAGCAGAACCAAACAGTGGGCAACCACCTCCAACCCACCCGCAGCCTCCCTGGGCAGCAGCAGTTCCCCCTGGGACCTGTCCCTGCTCCGGCTCCATCCTTGCGGGAGTTCTGCCTCTGAGATCAGGCAGCAAGGCACAACCACGGCAGGCATCCAGGGCTGCTGCTGTGTCTCATGCCTGATAACTCTTGTCAAGGGAAAAAAGCACTTGAAGCAGGCAGGATTTGAAATTACAGCAATATACATACGCAGATGGGAGCCATCCTCCCTTGCAAAGTAAATTCCATTCAGCAGCCAGTGCTACCGGTGCCTGAATAATGTAATGACAGTGTCCAGAGGAAAACTTGCCAGATCATTAGTTGTTCCGTGTAACAAATCACACCGCTTTGAAACTCCCTGGGTGCCATAGCAGGGTACCGTACAAACTGCAGAAATCCCAGCGAGGCCCCTGGGACAGCAGGACAGAGGGGTCAGCCCAGCACTCCATGCAAATATTTTTCTTTTGCAACATCCTCAGTACCACATGTGAGTCTTTTTATTGTGCCATTTCTGCACAGGCAAGGTCCTTCTCCTGCACCCGTTGCCCACCTCAGGACTTGCCTGATCTGCTGCCAAACATCGTCCCTCTTGCATTGCCCCTGACCACCAGGAAGAGGCTCCTAACCGGAGACCAGTCCTGGATCCTCATCCCTGAGGAGCCCTAAGATGCTCATCCAAATCTTCCAGTGAGGAATTCCACACACCCCTTAAATAAATCCTGTGATTATATTATTTTCATTATTCACACAGTTCTGCCTAGACATGACTGACCCCACAAATTTACCTTGCTGTGCTGCAGTAGTACATTCCGCGGGATGCTGGTAGGGCCTGGAAGCAAGTACATTTTTCCCAAAAGTTGAATCAGTATTTCTTTTTCGAAGTGATCTCAGCTGAATAAATCAGTAATTCAAGAAAAATGCAAAGACCAAGCTGTGGGATTTTCAAATGCTGCTCAGGCACATGAAGTACAGAAACGCCTGTGTCTGCTTATAGGATCTGTATTACTACGCTTATAGGATCTATATTACTATGGATGGGGACAATGCACATAATTGTCACTGTAAACTGGCAATATTTTCCAGCAACTCACAGGTAGGAGTTTTTGGGGACTTATGTTTACCCTATATGTAGAAAAAATAAGTAGAGTTGACTTATAATACTCACTGGGAAATGCAGACTTTTATTCATTCATAGTATTTGGAAACACTTCATTCTTATAAAATCCGCATTCACCTAGGGCACTTTTCAGACCATTCACAGTTATCTGAGGTTGGAGCCTTGGAAAATTGCTACAGGGCAGAGAAGATGCATAGGCTCCCTAACAGCCAAGGTTCTGAATTACATCACTGTTCCATAAATATATTCATTTTATTCATGTTCATTCCTGAAAGAATTTACTGCACCAAGGATGTCATCTTGACTATGCATCTTAGAATTGATCATTTCCCCAATTAAGCTGTTCAGGCCTCAGACTTAAAGAGCTGTCACAGCTGCTGCAAGCTGATTTATCTCCTGATGACGGGCAGAGCTCCTGACCAAAAATTATTAATGATAGAGCTTCTTTTTTTGAAATAACCTTAACCTGAGCATATATCTTTTTAGTCACATTAATATCTGAACACATACCCCCAATTCTTAGCCAGGTGTTAAATGGATGTAAAATCCTAAACCTTAGTCTTTTAATACAGAGTCTTTCAAATGAAGAGTAAGAGATTAATCCAGCCCTGCTCTGTGCCAGGCTGAACAGCAACCACTGCTGTTTCATGGGAAACGTGGGCTCTGAATGGGGCTTTGTTTTACATCGCCCTGCTTCCCGGGCAGCTCCCACCCCACGGTGCCCTGGAGCTCCTTGTTGCAAGACGCGACTTCCACGGGCTGGTCAGGGAAAGGATTGCCCCCAACAGAAGAAGACACAAAGATGAAACGTGACAAGTGTTCATTCACCAGTTCAGGACAGTTGTTTCTTTTTAAGCCTCCTTTATGGTTTAACACCATTCGCATTGAGTGGTCAGTGAGTTCTGCCATCAGCATTAGCGAGGCAAGAAAGGGGCATCTCATCGGCATGGTTTTGTGACCACAGCTATGGCAGTTGGGGCCCATCGCACTGCCCTGGCCAAGAGGACTTTATTACATTTAATTGCTTAGCAAATTCTGATGTAAAATAACCTGAAGAGACATCGCTTATGAGGGTTGCTGCATACGCAAAATAGCTTTGGTTCCTATCAAGGCTTGGACAGCAGGGTCCTGACCTGGTTGATTTTTCTTATACTGTGAAAGCATAAAAGGATACGAGCACAAACTCAAATCAAGTTTCCTCTGATCTGAATGGCCCTAAAATCTTTTGCACCTCAAAAATCCCCCTCACAAATGCCAGTGAGTGTGAGACAATTCACACATTCAGCCGAGCAGTTCTGCCATATTCCAGATGTATGTCAAAACTTCCACTTAAACTCTTGTTTTAATTAGTTTAAAAATTCATCCAAATGTTTAAAAGTTTTAAACACCTAAGCGTCTTTCTTATTATTCAGTTCTCTTATTATTCATTTTCAAAAGGCCCTCTGACACCTATCAAATCTGATAGACGGAGCAGTGATTTCTCTCAGGCAGGTATAAAACTTACACCACTTCCCCACATGATGCTACTTTCCACATGTCTGATGGCTCTGGAAACAAGTAATCAAATTAATAGGACTATTTAACTTTCACTCATATCTTAGCTGCCACCATAAATTTGAACCATCAGAAGATGGTAAAGTGTTAGTTTTGCTTTATTTGAAGGAGACACTCATTTTCACAACTTCTGCCTTATTAAATCCAGCAGCTTATATCTTGGGTAAGACAGTATGATTCACACTGACAGTAATTCCAATAACAACTCCAAACCTTTGCTATTTACATTTGGTTTTCTGAACAGGTCATATTCTCAGCATTAAAAGTTTATGATGATTTAATAGGGAGATTGTAAATATAATCTACCTGGGTCTGAAAACTTCAGTGGTTAAAAAAAAACACAACGGGAACCAAATGCAGCAACAAAGTTCCTCAGCTGATCCACTGAGTTCCTTCTCAGCAATATTCATTACTGGGAACATATCAAAACTGTCCTCTGCTTACTATGCTGGCTTCTCACTGCAGGTTTATTATGTCATTATTCATCTGCAAAATGCCATGTAGTTTCAGCCCAGGATATGTAAGGGATCATGTTACTTTTCAGGAACAAGTTTTGCTGTCTTCTGCTCTGCTGTGGCTCAACGGAAATAGCACAGAGAGATGCTGGTCCAGGGCCGAGGAACTGAGGGTGTGAGGAGGGCAATGCAAAAGTCCTCAACTACTGCAAATTTATGAGTTTTCACTCCTCAGATGAGGTGTAGCAATAGCCTGCCTGTGTGCTCTGAGCCCATCTCAATTGCAGACTGAAATTTTTTAATTTAAACTGCCATGAATTGCAGTCTTTATTCCCCACCATCCATTCCAAGTGAAGGGCAGATTTCCAACCTACCCATTGCCAGTAACAGCTCTTTGCACATTGCAGTAAAATATTATGCAAGGATCTTCCCCTTCTTTCCCCTTCAGCTTCCATCTACGCATACAAACCATGCCCTCAAGAGGAAAAGCAAAAAAGAAAGTGTCTGATGGTTGCTATGAACATTGCTTCACTCAACTGAGTGGACAGCAATTGAAGACCATGGTGGGTCTGTGTGACGTGCACAGTAGCATGAACAAAATAGCACCTCACCAGTTTTAGGTAAATATCTTGAAACATATAGAGTGGATATTGATTGTAGTGAGGATGCTGCGCAGTGACTAAATAGATCAAAATTCGCTGCTCGGAGTTGAAAACTGCTCGAGCTGTTCTGCATTCAGTCATAATAAACTGTTTGCAAAAAAGATTATTGGACTTGTGACATGATAGTTTGGCACTTGCGACTCAAAATTACATTGGACATTTTGCAGCTTTATGATATTGCAAATTCAGGCTTGGCTGGCTATCCATTATCATCTTACTTCTTTCAGAATTACTGCTTCCCAGGTTTCTTCTTCCTTTTGAAGATAGGTGTTTCAGATTATTTTTGCTCAGATTTATTATCCTGCAGCTTTCCAGGATGAATCTCAGTTTCTATAAAAACCCCTGCCTACCTTTATAATCTCTTTAGGTCTCTTTTTATTATCTCATTTTCTCTCTAGTCCTCTTAATTCAATATCCTCTGAATTTTGTAATCATGCTCTTCTCTCTTTTTTTCTTTTACATCATTAATGATGGTATTTAATACAACCTCTCCTTACAGCACTCCTAAATTACTGCATGATCATAATAATGCTTACCTTTTAGAAAGCACAATCTATCCATAACTCAAAAAGCATTTCATATGTCAGGAAAATGCTGTTACCCCATATTACAACCAAAGATGCAAATGATGCAGGAGCTCACTAAAGCTGATTTCCTTTCCCTGTGCTTCATCTACAGTCGAGGGACAGAGAGATACAAACTTCTCTAGAGCCTGTTTTGGAGTGGCTAAATGAGCTTTCTACTTTGAACAGCCCTTTAGGAGACCTCAGTCCCTCTATAGGGATTCATAGAATCATAGAATTGTTCAGGTTGGAGAAGAGCTTTAAAATCATCGAGTCCAACTGTTAACCCAGCACTGCCAAGCCCACCACTAAACCACGTCCCTAAGAACCACACCTACACGTCTTTTAAACACCTCCAGGGATGGGGACTCCACCACTTCCCTGGGCAGCCTGTTCCAGTGTCTGACAACCCTTTCCATGAAGAAATTCTTCCTAATATCCAATCTAATTCAGGACAATTCTGGAAAATACCCCTGGGGAAGCGACCTTGACAAAGGAGAGCTGGAGCCCGAACCAAGCTTGGTTCACCCTTTGCCAGGTGGAGCGTACTGCAGGTCACCATCCCTGCTTAGCGCACGGGCCACTTTCTGTGTTGGGAAACTCATGTATCAACAAGAAGGAATTAATTCCCCAGTTAAGTTTTGAGCACATCCCCAGTATTTTTCCCAGATGGAAAATTGAAACTTTTACTTCCTGATTTTCAATAAAAAGCCATACAATGATGATGCGAAAGACTCTGTTCAATATGTCTTCACAGAGCACTGTCTGTGGCTTCCTGGACCACCACCCATTGACCACAGCCTGGAAAGCACTGACAGAAGCTGATATCTTTTTTGTGATCTACTCACTTTGGGGGAGGGTGTCAGAGAAACCCATTGCACTCACTGGTCCAAAGACTGGTATCATCTAGTCCAGAGGTACTCCAAACCACTCAGCCCTTCCAGTCTCCTTCTTCCACACAACCTCCTGTTAAGCCTCTGCGGTGAACCAATCTCACAGACAGTATCTGCCCCACAGTGGTTTTATATATGACACAGTGTGGATGAAGAATGGGCAGGTAGGAGGCAAAAGGCACCAAAACCGGTGCTACCCAGCCTTCACAGGTGGGTGCTCCTGCACACCCGCCAGGACCAGGACTTTGCAGACATAAAAAGCCAGCTTTGACTCCAGTCCCTGCCACTGGAAACAGAGGGAGAGAGGTCAAAACCAAATCAAAACAAATGTGTGTAGATCACATTTGCTGGGTTTGTCTCCCACATACCCATTAGCTTCTTACCTGAACATCTCTTATTGACCAGGGAATAAACCGCAAGTGCCTTGACTGTGTCCTAAGAAATTTAGAGGCCACTGCCATTGGATCTCCTCAGCCCTCTCTCAAATCTGGAAGATCCTGAACCATTATGGAGCTGCCTGACAGGCAACTGTGAATATTAGCGGCAGCCCCAGAGCAGCTATTCAGTCTAGGTGGAAAGATGGAAAGACACATCTGTCAAGAGCTGCTTTGTGACCAAGTGCTTTTCTGTCCCCCGCTGCTACCCTTGCCCGGTGAGAGGCACGGCTGGTCCTCGCTCCCCCTGAGCCTTCATGCCTGGCTGGGACACACAAATAGCTGTGTAGTCCCATCCTGCCTCTGCCCCTCGAGGTGAAGGTGGTTTGCCAATCTGCAAACTAATCACACCATTTCAAACAAGCTTTTGTTCTGAGCGCTCGATGTTTTCAGATGTATTATATGCCTGCAGCTCGCACTGAAATTCAGCTAGGCTGACTGCTTCCGAAAGGGCGTTGTGGGGGAAAATCAACCAGAGCTGAAGATAGTCAAAATAAGAAACCCCTTTTTGAAAGTCACAGCCTAAAAGTTCTTCTTTTGAGTACTGTGTTTTGCTCGTAGTTTTGGGGATGCTGTCTCAGACAGGAAAAAGATACATGGAAAGATATATTTGTTTGAATCGGAAGTGTGCTCTGGTGGTCAACGCCTATTTGGTATCTGCTTCACATAAGATGAAACAAATAGTAAGATAATATTTTCAACAACTTTCCAGTTTAAAAAAAAAAAAAAAAAGTAAGAGATCCAAAAATCCAATGACCACTGTTACTTTCTGCTGCTATTTCACAGTTAGGCCATAAATTTTGGATTAGCATTAAGCTATTATTGACTGGTGTTAGGGACATTCTGATTAGCAGAGATGATGTATTACAGGTATTTTTCGAAGGTGGAAGGAGGTTTACCTCACTTTTTTTGGCCAAATTTCGTTCTGAATAATTAGATTCTGAATGTCTAAAGTGTCAAAGGCTTTATTTGGGTAAGATAATTAGCTTCTTGCCGTAAAACTACAATGTAATTTTTTTTTGCACCGTTAATCAGCTGCCATTATCCACATGAAAGGTAGCTCTATGTTGCTGATCAATTAAATAAATTATTACCTCATACCCCCATCACCATATTTATGGAGGCGATGTCCATGCTACTGATATCAAGATCATAGGATAATTTTGTCGTTTACTCCATTTAACATGACCCACGCCTACAGTCCCCCTGTCAGGAAGTTACTCTAACAGCCCAAGCCTGCAAGGAGCTGCAAACATGCAGGAACTCCTGTGCGTTTAGCAAAACACCCTGAGCAAACACATTAAGATTAGATGAAGAAGTTTTCATTCCCCGCTGTATTTTAATTAAGTAAAAATCCATAGGGAACAAAGCTGACCAGAAACCTCTTACGGCAGAGCCGTGGCTGGAGCATGGGCTCCGTACACCTCTTTCCTTCTGTAAAAACCTAGACAACCAGCTCACACTTGCAAGAGCGTAACATGGGACTGGAGGATTATCCGTCACAATTCAAACGCAATTCTCTGATAATGGTAATAGTGTTCCAGTGTTAGAAGTGATAGACTTACATAATTAGCTGCAAGTGCTATTTCTGTGTGTGTAAAATCTTTTAATTATTTCCTTTTTAATTATTTTAAATTACCTAATAACTCTTTGGCAAAGAGGGATGTATGGGAGGGAGGTAGCGTGAGCCCGCCATCGTTATGAAAGCTTTTCAAGAGCTCCATTATGTGCTGTGAGCATCTGACTCTGTAGCATGAGTCACCCACAAAGTCTTGAGCCATCAAGTAATTAAGGTTCCTTAATACAGAGTGGGAGGGGAGGAAGTAATATCATTTGTCGTTATGATCACTCACATTCCTACAAGTATATATCATAACTGTTTTATAAATGGATTATTAGCAAACCAGATTACAGCATTAATTATTTCTCCCAGCATTTCCCTCACCCATGTGCTGTGGACTCATCTGCTCCCCAGTACTACTATACTTCTCTTCCATCTGTTTTCTTCCCCCTTTGCTATCTCACAAACACACACAATCATTTATGTAAACTCACCCAGGACAGGAATAACCCAACAATAGCTGTTATCAACACTTCAAAGCAAAAAAACATTGCGGATTGCCACTGGAAATCTTTCTGAATGGATAGCTGCATGGCAACCTAGGTACGACAAGGCGGTCATAACGCAGCTCTGAGCAGAACTGTGAAAGAGGAATTCGCAACACAAAGCCATCTCCACGCTGGCGAGCAATCTCAGAAGAAAGGACAAGAATTGGCAAGTCTGAAAAGAAAACCACCTTTCTCACCTTTACTGGAAAAAATAGGGCTGTTAGGTAAGACATGTTAGGTAACATTTTTCCTTTCTAATGAAGACCGAGCCCAAGAGAGTTAGATTATTCCAGCAAAAAATCAAGGGCAGGACAAAGTTAAACAAGAGCTAATGAAAGGAGCAAAGTGGAGGGGCAGGAATTAAAACAAACTAAAGGAAAACATACGTGGAATCATAGGTCAAATTGTCTACACACAGACAATGAAATCTGTTATAATTTTCAAGAGCACCCACAGGATTTAGCAGCCCTGAGGAAGTGTAATCATTGTGCCAGTTCTAAATTTTCACAAAAAGAACAGGGGTTTAGATGTTTCTGTTTTGCTGTTTTGCACAGCCTACAAAATTCATTAAAATCATCAAGCCCAAGCCTGAAATAGTACACAACATGAAAGGTAAGGCAAAGCTGCTCCCCCGCTTCCCTTCCCAGCAGTGTAAAACACAACTTCTGCCACAGATTTACCAAAGAGTAAAGGAAAGATCTCAGGGTAAAAAATAATGGGTTGTGAGATCACAGTTCTTCTGCCAATTCTCCAAAGTTGCTTTTGCCATTTCCAGAGAAAATGCAATTGAGAAGATGGTGCAGTCTTTGTACAAATTCCTATGCCAGCTAGTAAGGTGTGATTAACATTACCCCAAGTGTTGCCAGGGATGGATGAAGACCGTTAAAAATGCTGGGTTCAGGCTCAGCAGTACTGAAGAATTTGCAAAGGACTTCTGCTTGATCTCTGCTTCGTCTCTCCTGATCAGGGTGTGCACAACCAATCCCTTTGCTGAAGCTGTCCCCTTACCAACACAGCTCCTCTCCCCATCGCTACCAAAGCATTGCTTGTCTTGCATCCGCTCTCCTCCATATTGTCTTCATCTCAACTACGTTTGTCCTGGTTTAGCTAAAGCAGGACTATTTCTCCTTTCAGGAGTTTTTCCTTCAGTTAAGTTTCTTTTAACTAACTGCACTTTCTGAAAGTGCAGCTACGTGTTTTTCAGTGTCCGTTTTCAGACTTGATAACGCTCGATGTTTA
>NW_009619181.1:660-36277 GCF_000690535.1 Cariama cristata | reverse complement strand
CAGCCCGGCCTGCCCGCGGAGTCTCATCCTCTTGGCCCGGCCCAGCCCGTTCCTGGATATTCCCGTCCTCCGCCCGGGGCTCTGGGCCCCGTCCCCGGATATTCCTCACCCGGGCATTCGGTTTGTCCCTGGAGGTTTCGTTCCTTCGCCGGGGTCACCGGCCGTGTCCGGGGTCCCCCCGCATGTTTGCTGCGGCACGGCGGTCGGTGCGAGGGAGGCGATCGGGCGCGGTGGGCCCGCGGGGAGTGGCATCTTGCAGGGGTGGCAGCTTGTCCGGGCCACAGCCGTGACCCCGTGAGCTGGGTCTGAACCCCCGATGGTGTGTAGCTCTCGCAGGGCTCAGGCACCGGCGCTCAGCACCGTGTGCTTCTCGGTGCAGCAGAAGAGAGTTACTCACTCTCATTCTCCGCTCTGCATCTTCTTGTTTAAAAGCGAAGTTTGGTAGAACCTCAGGTGATGTGGTGGAATGGGCTTTGCAGCGGCAGAGAGGCACGTGTGAGCCCTGAATCTTCACTTTCACCGGGCTGACGAGGGCTTAGGTTAGTTTTCCCTAAGTCCTGTTGTTTTGGGGAGATTAATGTGTTTGAGGATTCTACAAATATATTTCAAAGTCTTTACAAGGTAATTGACACTGTAATTGCCTCCTGAATGGCTGAGTGTGTTAAGTTTGGGCTAAGCAGTACTGTGTGTAGCAGCCTTGGGAGGCACAAGTTAACTTCTGTTTGCTCGTGTGTGAGGACTTCGTAGATGTGGAGTGGGTGGTGGTGTGTGCGTGATAGCATTTCCTCGGGGCTTGTCAGAGGTGGGGTACTCATTTTTGTGTTTTAAGTATATGGTGATGTGTCTGATGCTGTGGCATAAGAACAGATTTGTTCATTGTAATGAGAAATATGTAAAACCGTTTGGAAAACATTATAGGTTGTCTTATAGCTGATGGGTAGAAGGAGAAGAGCCTTTATCTGCCGCTTCTGCAGCAGTGTCAGCATAGAGCGCGTGTGTAAGAGGCTGCAGGGTCACATCAGCAAATGGACATTTTCAGGATGCTCTTTCCTAAGAGCACAGACAATTAAATCATCCCATTACTCTCTGCAAAGAGCTCTTGCAGTATTCCTTCCCGCTAGTAGCAAAGGCCGGTTGTTAGGTAGCGTTTATGGTAAGGCCAGTGTGACGTTTTAGGTGTGTTTTTAATGTGCCTTTTGTGTGGACACTGCCCTAAAGTGATGTGGCCGAAGAGGAGATCTGTTCTTTGGGTTTGTATTGCATAACCGTATTTCCATTAATTAAATAAGATATCTTTTGAAGCTTAGCCTCTCAGATTGCTTTTAAGGGAGTATACTGTAGAGACAGAAAAAAAATTAGTGTTTAGGCACAACAGTGCTGTCTCCTGGAGTGTTTAGTAGTTTGTGTACTTGTTCTGGCACTTGCAGGTGCCCAGCACAGAGTGAGGAAATGGCTGACTTTGTGAACTGCATTATTAGTCACACAATCTAGCAGCAGGTAAGAGGATAAAATAAGGCAGTTATTGTAGATAGTCTAAAATGTATGTTTTTGTGACATAGGTTCCTCTGTACAGTTTAGGGCCTTGTGATTATGTCTACATTTTCTTTGGATCCCGCTATGTATTTTTGTTTTGCGTGCCCCCTGCTATGAATTACTTGTTCCTACTTCAGCAGGAGCAGGGAGGGGCACATATGAGAAGTCAATTTTAAGAGTTATCTCTCAAGTCCTTAAGAAGTTGACATTGCTGGTTTAAAATGCTGCTCCCAAGGCACCACTCCAGCAGATAGGACTTAGCGTCCTGAGATGTCTCTTCAAAACTGGTGTGGATTACACGTGGGAGTGTGTGATCTGTAAATGATAAGACCTCGGCACAGGGGTTTGCAGAGTTCTGGAGTCTGAACGGATGGCTGCAGTGTTGCACCGTTCCCCTTCAGCTGGGGCTCTTGCCCATGAGAAGGAGGAAGGCACAGGGCAGTGCGCCATTGCCAGCAAGGGTGCAGGAGACCTTGCTACCTGCTGACTCAAATGCCCGCATTTTTACATCCTTTTTGTCCAGGGATCAAAAAGTGAAACCTTTTACCCGCAGTTTACTGTAAAGAAACAACCTGGCTATCGTAGGGAGGCTCCTATAGCACAGTCCACCTGGTGTCTTTTTGAGTTGCTTGCTGTAAATGCGTTAGGGCAGTGGCAGATCTCGATGCCCTGCAGTGTGTCCGTACGGACTGTGTATTGACAGTGGCAGGTGCTTGTTGCGATGAATCTGTGCCCACGTTCTGCGTGTAGTTCTTTGTCTGCAGAAGTCATGCCTGTGCTTCTGCTGAGTTATGCTCTGATGTCTTCCTGCTTTTTTCCTTCCTTGCTAATTCCGTGTCTGTCTGCGAGCTCTGTATCTCTGGAAAACATAGTTCTGCCCTGAGTGCTTCAGTAAGTGCTGTCCGGAATGAGGTTTCCCTGGATGCTGGGATTTCAGAGCAACCGTGTGCCCCTGCCCTTAACTTCTAATTCTGTTTCAACGGAAGTAAAGTTTTGTTATGCGTATTGTAAAGTAAATGGGTGTTCTGCCATTAGGGTTATGATAATACAGTTTAGCTGTCTGCTGTTTTCTCCAGCTTATTTAAGCAGGAAGCTTTGTAAACTATTTAAGAAAATAGTCGTTTGGGTCAAGCCAGGTCTGTGCCCTGTGGGTTCACGGGTGAGCTGTTTGAGATTGGCATGCTGCAGAAAAGCTGGTGAACACCTTCTAACGTGGTTGTTGCTATTAGAAAACAAAGACATTCTATGTATCAGACCCCAGGATATAAAATAGATGACAATACATGCAAGTCAGCAGTTTGAAATTATTTTTTTTACCTGCTCCCACTTTCTGTACTGTAAACCAAATCTGGCTTTGAGAGGCCTAGGAAGTGCTGAGTTGGACTGGTTAAGCCCAAGGATACTTTTCATTGTAAAACTGTGATGTTCCCTTTGTAGTCATATCACCAGCTCCATAGAGGAATAGTGCAGTTTTGCCAGAAGCTTGATTTATTTTTATTTTTATTTTTTTTAACTCACTTGGCTTTGTCTTTGCAAAATGACAGTTTGCCCTGTCGGAACTTGTTAATTGTTTAAGCAGCTACATAGCCCTTGAACTTTTTTCCATATCTGGAAAAGTTTACAATATACTGAGCTGTGTTTAATGGCTGTGTGTGCCAGTACAGTAACGTGGTTTTTGGGTCATATGGTTTCCTTTGACGAAGGGACAGAGTTCCTCTGTGTTCTGTACACTTAGCCATATAGTTTAAGCCACAGGCACTGAAAGAGAGAGGAACGGTGGTGTTAATTGCAAAAGCTGTTCTGACTGCCCGAGGAGCTCGCGCAAGGTAGTCCTGCAAGGCTGTGTAAACAGCTATTGGTAGGCGTTGGGTTTGTGCTGGCTTACGTTGTGCGTAGCGTGTCTCTGATTTGTGCTTGGAGCTGACCCCTGGTCCTGTACTGGTAGACTCTTGTCCAGCACACATTCACTGCTGGGCAAGCCTGGGACTGTGGCTTAAAACTGCTTTGTGGGTTTCTGTAATGGGTCCCAAGATGAGGAGAAAGCGTTAGATGTAGCACAAGAGCTCATCTTGTCTCCTCTGCTCCTGCTGGAGTCACGCCAAAGTGGTGCCTGGGAACAAGTAGGTGCCATTTTGTTTCTGGATGACAGGCTGGGTTTGTAGGTCTGGAGTCTTTCTTACCGTAAAGGAAAATGTCCTTCCCCTCTTCACAGTGAAACAGAGTATTAGCAGAGGCTAAAGGATGGAGGTAGTCACTGCTGTTAGGTTTGAGAAAGTTAAGAGTTCTTGCTTAATTTAGCTTTATCATGTCAGAGCTATGAATAGTAGCTATGAAAAAATAGTAGCTATGAAAAATCATGGGATTACGTTTCATGCCAGCTGAGAATTGTGTTTGCGCTGTTTCACTCCATGGTAACCGGAAGCTGTTATGTCCATTAAAAAAAAAAAGGCACACAGAAATGACACCCAGACTCGCTGTGGGAACACTGGGGCGCTGGGTCCTTGGAGGTGTGGGAGGGTGTTGTTTCCTACCCAAATAAGAGTTTTCTATCCATGCCCTTTTTTCCTGTTACATATGAATATACTTTGTGCGTTTCTCCCCTGTTGCATGAGAATGAGGATTCTTTTCAAAACCCTGCTCATAGCTAACACTCCTTTGATACAAGAGCGAATGGACAGCTTATAATTTCATCTCCAGATTCGTCATCTGGCCATTTTTAGCCTATCATGATTTACAGTGTAAGGTAGCTGTACAAAACCCAAAAAAGGCCCCGCTGTAATGCGAGGGGTGCTGTAGCGTGCACAGCTAGCCAGCATATGTCCTCCCTACTGCTGCCTGCATTTTACTTTTACCTTTGGTTGAGTGAAAGGAGGAAAAGGAACGCTTGGCAGGTAACCTCATAGATTTCTCTGCTCTGAGAGCAGAAAAGGTGATGACTTGGTGGGCGCGGGGGGTGTTAAGCTGAAATTCTGTTCTCAGCGGAGTTAGGCTCAGTATTAATGACGTTAACTTGTGCCTTAACAGAGCACTGTACACATGATATTTTGTGGGTGGTGTTTACCTGATTATTTCAGGCCCTGTATATCTGTGTAAATTATTACAGTTAATTGCTCCTATAGGGTTGTGGATGAGATTGGTTTCCTGAGTTCAGGATCTGTGTGTGCACTATCCAATTAGATTAAGTAATTTTGGCAGCATTTTTTTACTGGGAAACAGTGCTGGGATGAGTGACTGAAATCAGAATCTTTTCCTATGCCTGTAAAATGTGAGGACTTGCCAATATCTCGATTGGTTTAAATTTGATTTTCCCTTTTTTACCTAGGTGGGAGCTCAATCACTTCTAATAAAGCAGTATTCAGAAAAGTAATTGATGGGAGACTTATACAAGGTATGTAAACACAGCACTGAAAACTGTTCGAATAAGCTTATTTCATACATAAAAGATTCCTGTGGACAAGCATTTACCTCTGTTTTGTAGGGTAGCAGAGTATAGGGATAGCCTGTTCTGATGGCTTGTGCTTACAGTAACTCCATGATTTTTGTATTTTTTTTTTTTTTAAAGAACTTTTAATGTTATACCAAGTCATGGAAATCCTTTTCCTTCTTTTCACCTGAGGTAATGAGATTCAAGTTAAGGTAGAGCTGAATCAAGTGCAGGCTTGAGAATAAATATGTGAATGTTTTGCTTTTTACAGTTTATAAATGAAAGTTGCTGGAGCTTGTATTTTCATGGGTTAAATGTGTGAAGAGTAGTAATCCTTTAGGACAGATTCAGTTTTGGCTGTAACTGCAATGTGTATTGCAGAAGACATTGTGAAGAGCCCCAGATTCAATTGTTTTTTACATGACTTACTGTTTCTTTGGAAGCAGAACTTCCACATTCTTGTAAGTGCATTGTGATCACTCTAATGAAGGAAGTACTGGTGTGCAGAGTCTGCTGGTTTCCAGACCGCAGTGAACTGAGAGGATCGAAAACTTCACTGGAGGTCACAGTTTATTCTTCCATTGTGGCGTGAGGAGTAGCACAATAACTTCAATTATGCACAAGTTTGAATTCTTTTGGTTAACGGATTTAAGAATAGTTTCCTTACGTAAATTGGACCATTTTTTCTTCTCTTGGGGGTTCTGAAACTACAAGCACAAGGATTGACAGAGCCCCAACAGTTTTGACAAGGGTTCAGTTCATATCCAAAAATTGCTTAAAATAGTAGGGCTGCGCTGTGAGGAAGCCATTAGTTTTGAGAAAGATCTGATTTTTCTGCTTGTCTGTTCCCAGGTTCTGTAGGTTTGGAAGCAAAAAGCTGATGAAATACGTTTTTCCTTTTTTCTTTTTTGTGTTTTTTTTTTTATTATGGATGTTTTTCTTCCGCACTTGACAGAAGATCCAGCTGCCTGACTTTTGTAACAAAAACATCCAGGTTTCTAATCAGCCTTTTATTGGATTTGTTTTCTTTTGAGCTCCCTGTCACTAAACTGTCTAAATAACACTAAGACTTCGTCAGCTCAGAGATATAGAAAATGTTTTTGTTATCAAGTAACTAGTATCAGAATTAAAGTCACAGATTGGTGTTTATAGCTGGTCAAATTATTAGGAAAGGGATTGTTCAGCACTGTAATCTGCAGAATCAGTAAATAGTCTTCCAGCCATTCTATAGAACCTGCTTCTAATTATCTGAAACCAGGGCTGGAGCTCAATATTAAACTTCTTTAGGGATTAGTTTAATTCTGTGAAAACTCAAACGTGCTTGAAGGAAAATCTTAATTTCGAAAGCATATAGACTAGAGAGAAATTGGAACTGCTATTGACAAACTAGTACTTCTCTTGCCATGGCAGAATAATCTGAACTTTTTTTTTTCCCCAAAGCATGTTTGACATGTATTAAAGTAGAACACGCTGTCGTGGTTTGGGTTTTTTTTTTTTGTTGTTGTAGTTTTGTTTTTAGCAGTGTTGTCCAGGAAAATTTTTGTTGAGGAGGTTGGTACGTGTAGTTGTGGGCTTTAGTTTAACTTGTGTCATTAATCTCCTGAAAACATACACTGGATACTTGATATAGAAAGAGGAATTGTTCTGCTTTTTGTTACCCTCATGAAATTTGAACTAGATGGTTAGAAATAACATCCGAATTTGCAGTCCACCAGGCTAGCAGTGGGAGCTATGAAGGTGTCTCTATTTTCTTCCCCCTAAGTGTTCTGTTGATACCAAGAGCATACATAAGGTTTGGTCTTGCACCAAAAATTAGCTTGAAAAGGAAGAATCAAGTAGAAAGTGAGATTATTAGACTTTGATTTCTGAACCAGCAAAGGCAGTCTGTGCTTTTGGTACTCTGTATGTTACTGCTGGCACTTCCAGTGTGCTCTGACATGTAGATAGCTGCAACTTTTTTCCACTTCAGGTAAGTTCACAGCAAAATCTTGTGCAGCTGCAGTACAAAGCTTGCTGGGAAATAGATTTTACATAAGTGTTGTGCATAGCAAGGTTAACTTGACGTGTTTCTGGACTGCTCTTTTAGAACAGGAGCTTTAGTTCACTTCAGTGATTTAGGAATATTTGCAACTTTTAACCTAATGTAGGAATTTGTGATAGTCAAACTGATGCGGTTATTTTGGTTTGCTTTTTGATAAAACTGGCAGATGTGGGAGGGGCAAGGGAAGAGCAGGTGCCACGGGTCTCTGTGCTAACCGTGGCTGAGTTGCAGGGAGATGGGTTTTGGGGAGTTCTCTGGCTGTGTCCCTCTGCACAAGCTGCCAGTGTACTCTGATCCCTGCAGCAGCCTCAACAGGTGCAAGCCTGAAATGCTGCTTGGACTGTAGATCTTTCCAATTAATGTGTGGTATGAAAGCTATCCTTTTGGGGCACTTGCTGCAGAAAAAAAAAAAAAAGAATAGCTTTTCTGTTCTGTGCCAGGTACATGTCTAGTACACAAAGATTGCTCTGATTTGACACTGGTGTTGGGCTGCTTTTACTAAGTGTATTGAGCCTGAGTGCAAGAGGAAGTATTAAGGACTAAATTTATTACAGTTTTACATGTGTTATTACACGAGCCTAGTAGCTCCTGTCTGGCTTATTTAACCAATTTGTTCATATTGGTGTTATTCAGTGTTCAAGCAGCATTTTGGTATTGGACATAGTGCAACTCTTACTCTGTAGGTAGATAGTTAAGTTGAAACAAGATGATACTGAAATTAATTTTAAAAAATGCTGACGGTTGTTAGTTACTGTTGTGGTTTATTTGACACTTTTTATCTTCTGTTGTTGTAA
Organism: Cariama cristata; assembly: GCF_000690535.1. Classification (NCBI taxonomy): domain Eukaryota; kingdom Metazoa; phylum Chordata; class Aves; order Cariamiformes; family Cariamidae; genus Cariama; species Cariama cristata. Next base: position 28,485 of record NW_009619181.1, on the reverse strand, counting down.
AGAGGCAGTTTCTTGGCTAGAACGAAGACTGCCACAGCTTAAATTGATGTAAGCCTTTCAGGTATCTTATCCAACTGTTAAAAAGCTTGTTTTGTGGGAAATGAAACTGGTTTTTTACTATGTAGTTCTATGCCTTATTTTATAAGTATTTTTGTAGTGATTGCTGTTGCCTTAATATACAGAGTACATTTCATAAGGTGTTTTGTAGGATTTTTTTAATTTTTTTTTTTTAGAATTAACTAATCTTGTTTGGGTTTTGGAACTCAGGATTATGAATTGTAGAGTTGGCTGGAGGAGATTTAAATTTTTTTTTTTTTTTTGTTCCCTGATAATGAAGGCTGTTGTGAGCAAATGAAGTAGCAGTTCAGCTGTTTCTCCCAAACTGAATGTTTGTGCTAGTGAACACTAAATGGATGACAAGATGCTCAAGCAGAAATGTTTTCTCTAATGAGGTGCTATCTTGCTTGCTTTGGGTCTTACAGCAAAATAAACCGCAACAGTTTCATTAAATGCTGGCCGGAAAGGAACAAGTAAATTTTTGTTTTCCTTCCACAATTATATAGCGCTTTCTACAAATGCTTTTACAAAGTATTTAATGTTTGCAAGTTAATGTTTTGTAAACACTGTGTAATAAACTGAAACTACTGTAACAAGTTTGCAATGCTGTGCACACTTCTAAGGTATGTACATAAGCCGTTTCACTTGTTTCCAAATGTTATTAGTGTTTATGCTCAGTGTATTATAGACAGATATGAAGATAAATAAACTGCTTCTTTTGTTAGGGACATATCTGCTGTGTTTTTCTCTCCAAGCTGGCAAATTGTGGTGCTACGTGGTATGGCAATCCTCAATGGCATGCTTGAGATGGAGTGATTTCAGCTGTAACATTTTGTTAGATGGCTTTTCTGTACAGGGCTGTGGTGATTCTGTTCTGCTTTAACATCTGTGAAAGGTCTGAAATAATGATGAGTACTGCTTGAAAGACTTCAAAAAAAGGAGTGGAAGATGGAAAGAGACAGTCATAAAGTAGTACAGGCCAGTTGGAAATAGGAAACAAATTCCTGGAAAAAGGCATTGTGAAGACTAGAAATGTTCTTCGTTTGACCCGTGTCTTGGCGTATAGAAATGTTCTTTACAGTGTTCTGGAATAAGAAACTCCTGGACAATGATTTCTGCTTCAGCAGAGAGCGTTGAGCACGTTTCCTGCTTTCCTTTCCATATCTGGAAGAAAGGTTAGCTGTTATAGCTGTTCTTGCTTGTTGTGTGTTGTCTCAGTTAATTTTTTTTTTTGTAGTAGTAGTGCTCTAAATATGAGAACAATATTCTTCTACAAAAGAGAACTCAGCCCGAATTTATCTGGATGACACCTATGTGTAGTGGATTGTATTAAAACTTTATGGTAATGTTGGTGTTTGGAGAATAGGCAAAAAACCAAACAAAACTCAAGTGTTTTATCGCAAAGCAAGAAAAGATTTTGGCAATTTTTCGCAAAGCAAGGTTTTGGCAATTTTTTTTTTGTTCTAGTAGCCACTGTGAAAGGCTGAATGTCAAAGGTCTTTGTAAAGTAAAAGGCAAGATTTTTCTCTTTCACAGACATTTAGATGGACAGACATGACAACAGTAAAACTAAAAAAACGGTCTGTGGTGTTCTTTATTTGGCTTTTTTCAAAGTTTGGTAAGCACGTTTAGAAAACACTAAACCTTGCAATACAACCTTTCCTCTTGGGTGAAAATAGGACTTAAGCAGTGTTTCAGAGAAAGTATAATCTTCAGGTAGCCTTGAAACCTTTTTCAGTGAAGTAAACAGAAGAAATAAATAGCTTTAAACAAGTTTATTTTATGGTTGAATAAATGACATTCTTGCTGTTAGATCAGAAGTTTAATAACATGGAGTAATTTATGAGGTTGTGTTTACTGTTGTTTTCTTTTTTAAAACTTACACCCCTCTAGCAGTGCATGGAAGGATACTGAAATGTAATTGTAGACCTGTCAAAACAGCTCACAGTGGACTGGTGGCACCCTTTGAAGACGGCGATATGCTGATGGATGAATTTATCAGAAAAAAACAGTTGTTTCTCTTGGCTTGTGGATTCTCTTTAACAATATGGGAAAATCCTTAGTCCTGAATCCCGTAAGACCATACAAATGAGCTGAGAGAAATCACTTCAATACGGATATACAGATGTAATGACAGCAATTAGTATGTATATAACAGGAGATGGAATGGGGGGCAAGGGAGGTGGATGAAGGATGGAAGAAGTAGACTTAAAATTTTGAAAGCTTGACTAACTGTTTTAAAAACTATGTTCTTCATAAAAATACATGAAAGAATTCACAATGAAGTAGGCGATGAACTTTTGCAGTGTATGCGCTCTATTGAAAGACGTGAGATACGATGAACGTTTTGGGCACAGCACTGGATGGTAGCTTAAGGAAGCTCAACTCCTGTTGGTCATTGATGGCAGTAAGTACAACAATGTAAATATGAAGATACTTCAATGCATTTTCTTCTCATTTCAGGTTTACTTCTTGATTTCATAATTAACAAAGCTGAGACGGTGCAACCTGACTGTTGAAGGGTGCAAGGTGTGAACCTGCTCAAGCAGGTAGGCACACAATAGAAAATAAAATGTTTAAAAGTGGTAAAACTGCCTGTCTTGTGATTTGGAATATACCTTCTTATATCCCTTCTATCCTGGCTGTACTGCAAGTTAAACTGTATCAGTTGAATTATTTTTTCATTGCTAATGTTGCTGTGCAAGAAGGACTATACAGGTTTTGAAGAAAAGACTCAGCCTCAAGCCTTGGAATGTTTTGGCTTGTCTTTCTAAATAACTGGTAAATATAAGGGTAAAATGGAACAATTTTGTGAATTAATCTTGGATGTCCTGGAAGAAGTAGTACCTACTTTTTTTTTCTGAATGTTGAGTGATTTTTGGATTTACACCCTGATGACTTTTGGGAGAAAAGGACTACTTCCCCTTATATACTTTAATTGGCCAGATTATTAAATGCCATACTGATCTAAAGTGTTAAACTCCCCATGTTGTGTGTCATCTGTCTCATCCCCCCTCGATTTGTTCTTCTGCTGAAGCGTTGCAGTGATTTGATTCCGTGTTCGTAAGTTCTCCTTAACTATTCTGAATAATTAAATTCTGAAGCTGTGGTAGCTAGTGGAAGTGTACAGCAGTAAGAGACTCTGAACAGTGACTTTTTTTCATTGCTGTGCAGCAGAGTTGAGCTGTTCTTTTCAGTTCTGTCAGGAGACTTAAAACAGGTAAAACATTAACTTCCCTGACACTGTTTCATGATAAAAGTTTGTCTTCCAGGCAAAGTCCATTGTGGTGGCTTAGTAGGAGCATTTGTTCTTCCATTGTTTTCACGTCTTTGAGTATGATGGATTGCCATGAGGATTTAGAAATGGAGAAGACAAACTTTGCTTCTTGAAATAGCCTCCAAATTTTAGGAAATACTTATTTTGAGAGCGAGAGGCTTCCAGGTTGTTGGTTCTCCATCACCACCACCCTCCACCTCCCCCTTATTTGTCAGTAGGGCTCGTATGAATAGGGTCACAAAATCAGTCTGGGTTAAAAATATTCTTGTAAAACAGAACATTTGTAACTTCTGTTGTGACATGGATTGAGTTTAGAATGTAGATGAATAATTCATTGTATTGGCAGGATGGGAACTTTCTACATGGGCCTTGTTGCTAAGGTAGTACTTAGTCAAACTGCACATCAACAGAAATATCCTCAGAGACATCTATGTTAATTTTCATTCTAGTTTGTTAAGAGGTAGAAGTGGATCTCTGCAGAAAACCATCCACAAAGGTTACTGTTAAACATCAAAGAGGGTTGACTTTGGCCTTTGTCTTCACTTGGTAGATAACTTGGGTTGCCTACAATTCACAGTATGGGTCCTGTTTGGATAAGGTCCTTAGAAACCAAGTTTTTATTGCTTTTTCTTTATAGATGTTAAAGACTCGCAACACTTTTGGAAAGACAAAAGTCTTGTAGTTCTTGATCAGAACTCATTCTCTGCTGTATTAGCCTGCTTTGTAAGAGTCTTCCCTTTTTGAATGGCACCATTTGTAGCATGGCCAAAAAAAAAAGTTATCTCAAAGCAGCTCAAGAGCTTCCAGAATGAAGTAGCTTGTATAAATATTACTAAAATTACATGCAGAACTGATCAGCTTGTGTTGCCTGGTTTCCTTCAGAAGAAGGAGGTTTGAAGAGTTCTAGATGTATGCCTTTGGGGTCAGGGTGCAAAATCTTTGATGCCAAGAAGGGGATATAAGTAGCATGGCAGTGTTTTCCTGTGAGAAATCAAATTCACTTGTTACTGATTGCTGTCAATGGCTTTCACAGCTCAAGCGAACCCTCTGCCTTTACTTTCCATAAACTATGGAGGAAGGATTCAAAGTAGTTTATTCCAAGAAGAGTTGTTTGCCAGTTTGAGTCTTGCTGTTCAGTGAAACTTTGGCTGTTGCTCGTTTTCAAACAAAGCTGAACTTTGCACCTTTGAGTTGGTGGTACTCACAGCACATGGGAATCTGCAGATTTTCATGTTTTCTGCAGAAATGTCCACATTTCTTACAGTAAGATTCTAAAAAAACTTATAATGCTTAATAATTTACATTGGCAATATACTTTCAGCAGACCAAACAGCTAGCTGTTAGATTGACTATTGTCTTCACTGACCAACTTCAGTGATTTCAGATCTGGCTTGCAGTAAACGTAACTAATTTTAAGTCTGTGTGGTATGAATGAATTTAGCAAACTAATTTGGAATACAGATTGTTTCTTCAGACTTGGTGTGTGTTGAGTTATGAGGTATGTTATACAGTGTAGTTTTACAGCAGATAAGCAAGCTGTCAAGCGTCTGTTTTCCAGTAGGGTAATAGCTTACCAGAACTTTTAAACTCTGGACACTCGGGTATCACTGCTGATATTTTTGGATGTGAGACTACACTGCTTGGGATGATCTGCTGGACAGTTTGTAACAGGGTCTTGAGAAAAGATAAACCAAAAAACCAGTTTTAAAAATTCCTGACAATGTTTCCAGGAGCACCTGCCCTCCAGATGTGTGCAGTCACGCTTGTCTCTGCTGGGAGATGAGACCTGGATCAGGCAACAGGGATCAACACTGTCCCTTTCAAGGTAGATGTGGAGCTGGTGTCATGGGAAGGCAGTTCTGTAGCTGTAAGCAGGAAGGAAATGTGACCTCTGGCAGAGCAGATTGCTATGGAGACTTGCCGTTAGCATCCACAGCACTGTGTAAATGCTTCTACTGCAGTTGCCACTCCGGACCAGACACACTTTACCTCCCAGTGTTTCGAAAAGCAGCATCCCTCTGTGAGGCTGTATGCCTGTGCATGCTTTGGGGGCACAGCATCACATTCAGTGGAAAAATCTAAATGGTAAGATAGGCGAGCAGCCACCACTGCTTTCACAGTTTGCCTTTGCTTCATTTAGAGGCATCTCTTTCTTTAAAATCAGAGTAATCCTTAGGATGTTTTATAAGAACAGATTCTTTCAGAACAGTGGTTTGGGTTTTTTTGTTGCTTACCAGCTGAACACGTTTTATCTGAGTCGGTCATTAATTCTTAAAACAACTAAATGTATGTCACAGTAAGTTTACAACTGCTATGTTAAGACATGGGAGCTGAAATGACTGCAGTATTTACTTTGTTTAACCTTTTGAGTGCTGATAGAGCATAGCAACTCAGTTTCTATTCTAGTAGGAGTTACCTCACATGTTAGGAATGAATCAAGTTCAAAAATATTGACAAACATAAAAAAACCTTCTAAGACAAGAGAGCTTCTGGCACACATCACACATACCAAACTAATGTTTGGCTAGGAAGTGCTGTGGATCAAAGTAAAATACAAAGACTCTTAAACAGCTCAAAGCAAGTAATACTGTTAAAATCTGTTTTAGGGCCTTCTCAGGACTTACTGAGCATTACTGCCACTTTTACTTGGTCAGTCAGCTCTAACCATGTGCTTTTTTTTCCAAAATGAGTTATTTCAGAAGAGATGCAACAGAGAAGAGTGGTGGTGAAAGCTGATTTAATTGTATTAGTCTATTAAAATGTTTCAAACAATATGGAGTTCAGTGTAAATAAAGGTAGCTTATGGATGATAATGTATTGAAGTGTAGTTTATTCTTGAACTATGGGGTTGTCCTTTAGTAAAGCGCTATTCTGAAATTACACAGTTTATGGGATGTATTTGTAATATCCTTACAGAATCTAGCTTTTTTTCTGGTTTTATCATATCAAAGCCTCTTAGGATTCAGTTGGGAGCAGCTCTCCCTGGTTCTGAGACAATTTAGATCGTCTTCCTGTATCTTCTGGTAGTTCCTATTACTATTTGTTTCTTCTGCTTCTCTTCCGTGTTTACTGTGCTAAAGTTTTGCTTGTTTTGGCCCACAGACTGCAAAATGTTGTTCTTTCAACACATGTATTTAGTAAATTAAAAGGAAATATTTATAAATGGTCCTTTCATGCATTCTTTCCCTGAAAAATGACTGAGCATAAGAATGAACTTTGCTTCTTCAGTGATAGTGCTTTTTGATTTTTTTTAATCCCTGGTGTGATCTATTTTTTCCTAACAGAACAGGAAACATTAAATATGGTTTTTTTGCATGCTTTCTAGTGTAGAATATATTAAAATACTTCAGCTGAATTGATGTAGCATCTTTAGTATAGTGAAAGGGAGGAACAGGAACATGTAACATGATTTTAAAAATAAAAACCAACCTCCCATTTCTGGAAAGTACCAGCTCTCATGATGAGCAACCCACTTTCCTAGCGGTTGCTCCTGTGACGGGTGTTGTGCTGTTCCTGAAAGTGCCCTGGCAGTAGTTGCAGTATTTGGTAACCATATATGTAATTTGGCTTTGGAGAGCGACTGAAAGGGAAGACATTGCAAGTCAGTCCACTGGAATTTGCTTAAAATGGATACAGCAGCAGAAGTACTTGATCGGTTGTGTTTATATACCTAAATGTTGCTATTTTTAATCAGTAGGTGAAGAAAAGAGTGAAGTTGTACTGATATATTTCCTTTTTTTTCCCCTGGCTCTTATTCATTAGTCACTTTTACTGAGAAGTTTGTTGATAACTTTTATGCAATACTCTGTTAGTTTTGTCTTTACAGTCCGTTTTCTAATTCCTAGAGCAGTCTTCCTTTTTCCCTCTTCTAGAATGTAGGCAATGAACATTGCAACGTTTTTTTTCACAGATGCTCAAGTTTTGGCAGTTTGTTGTCAAAATACCTCTGTTAATTTCATGAATAGAGATGCTTTTTTAGCATTTATTGAAATAAATAATTAAAATAACTTACAGTATGTTTTCTCTGGACCATCACAATTACTGATGCTCGGTTTTCTTGGGGACTCCATGATCTCGTGTACTTGCCCAGTGTTTATTTTATTCTCTCCTAGGGCAGCAAGGACTTTCGCTTGCTTAAACAGAGCGGTTTGTTAAGGGGTCTCACAGCCACAGGCAGTTGTGCACTGCTGTATATGTTTAAAAACATTGATTAGATTTTTACAATATGATCCTTCGTGACTCTCGGGTATTCTGAGCTCTCTTAAGTAACATGAGAGGTGATGTAACATATCTGATGATTTTAAAGCTGGAGTGCTGATTACATACTAGAAATAAATAGACACTAATAAAAATCCAGCTCTTAGTTAAAAACGTATGTGTTGTGTTTATCCAGTAATAAGTTTTTATTAACACCATTGCAGATGGAGTGTCTGTTTGCTCAGAAACACCTAAAATTCTACTTCTGGATTTATTATACTACACAGCCCTTAGACATATCCTGGAAATGCAAAGACAAATTTTAAATCTTTATAGGTGTGCCACCTCTACCTGGAGCTGGGATTGCGTAGTGGTGGATGATTTTGGAATAAGTTTTAAAAAATACTAGTTGAGGCAAAAACCCCAATGATTCATGTTACGGGAAGTCTTAGTGACTTGCCAGTGATGCTTTTGAAAGGATGAGGATAGCTCACCAATCCTAAATAAGAGGATAGAAGAATGTAATAGCAAGCTGCCTTTTCAGTGCACTGATTAAAACTAAGGTCAGATTTCCTTGCAGTAGCCTTGGCGGCCTTCATTTCACTAATGTGGGTGTTGCAACCTAAAGCTTCGAATGAGAGTGAGTTCTGTTTTCTTGACTCAGAGTGCGGATGGACAGATCTGTAGAGAAATCAATCAAACATGATCAAGTGTGCATGAAAATGTCCAACTCTGAAACAAACTCTGCAGAGTTATGAGTATCACTTCAATATTCTTGTTTGCTAATGCTAGGAATGTTTCCTGACAAATAAAAAATATATTCAATTGTAATCTGGAAGCTGTGTATTCAGACTTTTGTCTGCTTATAGTATAATTTTTCATGCATTCTGTGTAAAATTCCAAAACATCAATGACACTATACAGATCCACTTTAAGTGGTAAGTCAGTAAGGTAAGAAACATTTTCAGTAACTAATTTTGCAGTTGAACATGCATAGATACAAGCAGATCTGTAACTCTACCAGTACACTGGGTTTTTTGGGGTTGGTTTGTTTGTTTGTTTTTCCTGCCCAAATTACTTACAGCTATGCAATATTTTACTAACCTTGAGGGGGAGAAAATGTAATTTCTTGTAGAAATTCCTAAGGAATTCTGTTAAATGCTAAATAAATTGCTTCTGATATTGTGAATAAAACTTATGTATTGTTTAAAAAGAGCAGATTTTCTTCTCAGCTTCGTCAGGTACCTCTGCTAATGAGGAATACACAGCAATCCAAACACTTAACTCAAACTAGTGCTTAGTCACTTTCCTAGGCCACTACTGAAACCTCCAGTTTCTAGGAATGGAAATAGAAAGGAGACTGGGAACTTAATCTGAGGAGCGAAGGAGTGTAGTCCCCTTCCTGCTTGCCAAGTCAAGGGCCAAAGCATTTTCCACTTAAGCTAAAGAACTATACTGGAACCAACAGGGATTCAAAAGCCGGAGCATATTTTGCAGCATGATCAAATTTTAAATTGTAAGGAATTTTGTTCATGGCTGGATACAGTGATTAAATAGGTCAATAGGCTGGACAGAAAAGGCACCAGAGCTCTCCTGACCGGTCTCTGACGTGCTGGATTTACTTTCACAACCCGTCATGGAAGGGAGGTCACAAAAGGAGGTTGTCAGTAGCATGAAGGGGAAAGTTTGTGAAGGTCCCTGTCGGAAGCTGCAAAACTGGGTATTATGCTTTTGTACTGACAGGAAAATCTGACCAGCTGAAAGAAATTACAGCATCTTGAATTTTAGCAAAAGTTGCACCAGCCTTCAAATAATATGACACTTCCACCTTTTGAATTTATAGTCCTGAATATTTTTCTTTCCCTGGAGGTAAGAGATGATGAAAACCCTTTAGAAAAAGCTTGCTTGTTGATACAAAGTTGATGTTTACAAGAAAACAGATCAGGTAGGGTGTAACTGAAACAATTGTGTGGTCAAACTGTATTCCCTGAAACCGCTTTTGAGGGACTCTCTAACCTTTACCTGGATGTGTGCCTGAAAATAGCCCAGGTAATTCGTAATTATAGCTATTTTGAGTCATTTAATGCTACAGCATAATCTATTCTGTGTCTGAATATTTGGAAGGATGTCTGAATTATTTTGGCTGCAACAGAACTCCTCACTGGATGATACACGCTTGTAACTGATCATAGCAACTGCATAAACTGCACAAGCAGACAGGACATGTACATCCAGGATTTAGCCTGAGCATTCATAGCGAGGCAGATCTGTGCAAATAGGGTTATATTCATGTATCTCGGATTATCATTTTTGTTCGTGATTCCTTCTGAAAATTTAGAGGAGGGTTTGGGGGATGGGTTTCTCTCTTTTTTTGATGGTAAGCCTTTTTATTTCTTCATTGTTCTTTAAACCAGTGACAGCTGGCTGTATTGATAATGTGACTGAAATGAAACGGTTTGTCTCTTTAAAGGTGTTCTTGCTTAAGCTAGCATGGCCTCTGCCTGTTCCTGGGTTTTGCATTAACTTGCTACTCTCAGCTGTAGCACTCACATTTGTAACTACTCTGGGTTGAAAGCCTTTTATTCTTTTTGCAGATTTCCTCCTTGGACTGAAATAAACCTCCTGTTCTGAGCCCAGAACCATTCATCTGTTATTAGGCAGCCACTTCAAACATTTGTATTTCCAGTCTTATCAAGCTTCATGTCACTCTGTAGTTTGTCAGGCTGCCAGATGTTGCCTGTTCTCTCAAATCTGTTGCATGACTTAATTTTTCAAATGCTTTTATTTCCCTGTTTCCTTCAGGTACAACTGACAGGTGCTTGCAAAGATGTCTAAAACTAACAAATCAAAATCTGGATCCCGTTCTTCCCGTTCGAGGTCTGGATCAAGATCACGTTCACGTTCCTTCTCCAAATCTCGCTCCCGTTCTCGTTCTGTCTCACGATCAAGAAAACGCAGACTTAGGTAAGCGCGTGGAGCTCTGAGGCGAAAAGGTTGTAACTGTGTTTTTCGTCTCTGTCCTGTTCAGATGGTTTGTCACTTAATTCTTTTCCAGGGAAAGACTTTGATTAGATTCTAGGGCAGATAGTGTCCTGTGTCTTATGCTGTTTCCTGCCAGCCTGTGCTGCTTTGAAGTGTTTTCAGTGAGCTAAGAGAATAAATTGTGACTGTTTATCAGCATTGTCAAGATACTACTTTTGAGCCCTTAATCTAATCTCTTCAGCGTGTTTTTGGTGAACAATAATTTTACTTCTCTGTGCAGGTCTCTTTCGCCTAATGTGAATACTAACAGATACTCGAATGTACAGTTAAATCAGAAGGTGTTTTTGTTAGTAGAGGTCATTTGGTAAGGGATACAGTCCACAGTGGAGTTGTTACAGCCTTTTTAGACTGGGCCCTCAGAGAAGACTTCTGTAATTTGTTTTTCTTCAAATGTATTAATAGAAACCTGTGTCAAAATGCATGTGGGCTTTTTTTCCTCATGTTGTTCTGCAGTTCTTAATTGCTGCTGTATGTAATGAGATAGTCTATTGTGCTTTTCCTAATGCAAAGTACATAGGGTCTCTGAGATTCAGTTTCTTCTATTAAAAGTACTCATGGTTAATGATGATGTTTGAAATAGCCAAAGCAGGACAAACTGCAACAAATCATAGTTTTTTATCCTGACTGGAGGTTATTTTGAAGTTTTGCTTTTGATCAGGTATTTGCTTTACTGCTGTAACGGAGGGAGTTTAAGGGTGTGTTCCATAGGCAGTGGGGAAGAAGAGTTGTGAAGGTCCATAGCAAAACATGCTCCTTTGTTTTGTTAAACATCTTTGGCTTTTTGTAAGTGTTTAATGTAATTGGTCTCAGACTTGAGGGGCCTTTGCAGATGTTGCATGCTTTCCCCTTCTTTCTAAAAATTAAGTCAGAGAAGTTTTAATGTCAGTTCAAGATACTGCTGTGAAAGGCAGGGACAATTTTTATTGTTGTTTCCCTGCCCCTCCCCTCAACATACAGGAGTCTGTTAACAGAAATGATGATTCTGGGTGGATAAAGTAGATAAAGATAATTTCAATGCAGTTAATTTTGAGAAATTATTAATACGCATAATAGTTGTTCTTACCTCCCTGAATTGCTTCTGGTCAGGCCAGGTAAAGGCCAGTGTCTTCTCTGGATATCAGGATATCTGTTTTCTTGTTTTGTTTTGGCTAAGCATTTTGTATCTGGCAAAAGGATTCCAGTTGGACTGGGTATAATGAAGTTCAGCTGCTTTTTCACTAATTAATAACAGGTATTTTGAAAATCATTAGGCTGTAAACACATGCAACTGTTAACAATTACAGAGGTTGTTAAAAGCAGAGGCTCTAATAAATGTATAGTTGGAGAGGGAAGGACATGACAAAACTAAATTAGAGGTGGAGACTTGAGTCAAATCGAGTTCTTTGCAGAAGGAAGCTGGAAGATACGTGGTCATTTGGGAGTATCTGCCTAGCTATGAAGGGACTTTGACAGTTGGAATCAAAGGCACCCTGTGCAAACATGATTGTTTCCTCTGCACTGCTGCTGAATCTACTTGTGCTTTGTAAATAGCTCATTTTTTTAAAAAAGAATCAAAATGGAGAGGGTTAGTACAGACAAGTCATCTTGTATGGCACTAGGATATGCTCTGAGGTAGGTCTCGTGGTATCTTGGCATAAAAGTCCATTATTGTGTACTTCAGCATACACCACTCTTCATTTGGTAGGTTTACTGTTTGTTCTGCGTTGTATTTCCATGTTGGAGTCTGCCTAATATTTCTTGCTTGCTTTATGACTTTATTTTTCATCTTTATCTATTGTAAAATGGTGGGTGCTTTAGAACTGGAGCAGTGTGTATTAGCTGGCTAGCTACAGGGGCTGTCAGAGTTGGGAGAATTACTACTTGCAGTGTTTCTTTTGCATAGTGTTTACTGTATTTTTCTAAAAAGATTTCTTGTAAATAGTCTGCAACTTTTGGAGTGAAATCTTCCTGCTGCGAGCCTCTCTGAAGTGGTAGGACAGATTTTGGAAGAGGTGTACAACAGGTCCCTTGCTGATAATTGATCACAAATGCAGCAGTTGTCTAAATATGTGAAGGTCTGTGTTCTTAGTGCTTTTGAATAGGGCTGGTTAGAATTGATTCTTGCCGTCTGCCTCTGCTTTTTCCTTTCTTGTTGTTTGAATGAGGAATTGTCTCAGATAAGTTGCTTAGATTTTTTTGGTTGTTTGATGTAAAGGATGAAGCACATGTTAAAATTACCATTAAACTGCTTGCTAGCAGTGACTATAGTATCAATAAACAGTTTCCTGCTAAACTGTGATGTATTTGATAGGTGGAGGAAATAAAAACAGAACTAAAGTTCGTCTCTGACTGCATTCATATATTCTAATCTTCGCTTAGGGAATACAGCGTTGTATTCCCTTATGTTGTGGGGGATTGGGGTGTAAGCGGAGAGGGGGCCGCAGTGAGGTGTGCGTTGCTAGTCTGTAGAAGAAATACATGTCTCTGGGAGTATGACCAGTGAGTGATTCAGAGCCAGATCTCTCCTAAGGTAAGAAGGGACTGTGAAAATGGTTTCAATTAATATTATTTACTTGAATTCTTTTCTATTTAAACTTACTGTTTTGGACACTTCCTCTGTTTTACTAATGCACATTAACTGAAATCTCAGACTTCCAGCAGCAGTTTGTTTTTCCGACAGCTGTGAAATACTGGCATTTAATCCTGAGCTACAGTGGGACTTCTAATCAGTTACACAACTCCAGCTCCAAAAATTTAATGGAAGAGACTATTGGAACAATTAGCACTTAATGTTTTGCCACTTAAATCTGTATTCTTATAGGCTTTGTACTTGTCCTGGGTTCAGTTCTGTTCTTTATGAATGTTCTTGCGTGGCATGGAGGCGAGCAGAGGGACACTGGACAGCGCCATCTTGCGGCGTCAGGTTGGAGAGCGAGCACATCCCTCTGCTGTCCCGCTTGTTTGGAGCTCCAGCTTCTGAATTGTGGCAAGGGGTGCACCTTTTGAGACTTAAAACTACAGAGCAGTGTGCAGTTTGCTCCAGTACTGCTGCTCTTATGTTGAAGTGTAGCAATTTATTTAACTTGGCAAAGAAGTGGGGTTTTGTCTTGATTATCAGAATTTCAAAAGCACATGAGAACTTGGGATGCAAGAGGAAGATTTTGGATCTGTTCCAATAACAGTAGCATGACGTGCATGACGAAATACTTCTTTGTGGAGGAGATCTAAGATGTATAACCTTGACCTTGAGCTGTAAAAGTGTTGGAAGTTTAAGATATGTCACTTTTTCTGAAGCTGGATAGCAGCCATGTTCATCCTAGAAAAATGAAGAGCAATGTATACTTACCGTGGTTTCTGCAATGATCCTGAACTCAAATATTTGTTTGACGATATTGCAGATACAAGTTATTTCCACTGCAGTTTATTGAGGGCAAAGTGTAATACCTCAATTGGATGAGGGTAAACCAAAGAAATTAATTTTAAAAGCTTAGAAATTAATTTTTAAAATTATTTTTTTAATAAAAAGTTGTGACAGAAGAATAAACTTTAAAATATTTGTGTTATTTTTTTCTTTTATCAGTTCTAGGTCTCGTTCAAGATCATATTCTCCATCTCATAACAGAGAAAGGAACCATCCGAGAGTCTATCAGAACCGGGATTTCAGAGGTCATAATAGAGGATACAGGAGACCATATTATTTTCGTGGCCGAAATCGAGGGTTTTATCCATGGGGCCAGTATAACCGAGGAGGATATGGGAATTACAGGTCAAACTGGCAAAATTATCGCCAAGCGTATAGCCCTCGTAGAGGGAGGTCACGCTCTCGTTCACCCAAGAGAAGGTCTCCTTCACCAAGGTCTAGAAGTCATTCTAGAAATTCTGATAAGTCATCTTCTGATCGGTCAAGGAGGTCATCGTCTTCTCGATCTTCCTCAAATCATAGCCGAGTTGAGTCTTCCAAGCGTAAATCCGGGAAGGAGAAAAAGTCATCTTCCAAGGATGCCCGGGCAGCTCAGGCTGCAGGAGATAATCAGGGTGATGAGTCTAAGGAGCAGCCATTTTCAGGAGCAGCGGCTCAAGACGTCAAGGCATCTGAGGGATCAAAACCATGGCAAGATATGACCACCTATGGTACAAGTTCAGCGTCGAGAGCTTCTGTGTCTGAACTTAGCCCAAGGGAACGCAGTCCTGCATTAAAAAGCCCTCTCCAATCAGTTGTGGTGAGGCGACGTTCTCCTCGGCCAAGCCCATTGCAGAAGTCGAGCCCTCCACTCTCCAACCCATCACAGATGAGCTCTGCTTTACAAAGCAGCAGCACCTCCTTTCAGGCAGGCCCTCATCAGAGTCCATTTGACCATGGCTCAGCAGGTTTGAGCCCAACAAGGAAGAGCCCTGTGTGCAAAAGTCCAACACCAATCAGTTCGATTTATAGTACATCTCAGAAGGAGGAAACCACAGCTCCTGGAGGAGGAGCCTTCTCAAAAAGGCAAGTGATGCATTTTGTTGGGCTGCTGTATTTTTTGACAAGCCAGCTTGCATGCGTAGGTGCTCTCCATGAGCACTGTCAGGGTTCTCAGTGTGTGTGCAGGGTGCCATGCTAGCAAGCTGCCAGCTGTTTGGGCCTGGTACTGTCTAAGTTATAGAACAAAATGCAGACCTAGCCCTGCGCTGTAGGAAATTGGAGTTTTCTGACTTGGGTAGTTCTAAAGATTGCATAGGTTCCTTGCAAAAATGTTCACAGCTCATGAACACTTGAAGTGAAGATGTGCCCAATGAGATTTTTTGGCAACCTAACAGTGCACACTGGAAGCTTGCATTTCTAAGTTATTCACTTTTCAGTTAAAGACATTTTTTTTTAGTATTGCATTCTTGAATTGCATTAAATACTATAAATCAGAAAAATTTAATTAAATCTTACTGCATGTCCTGCTGCAAACAGCCTAAGGCAGGTGTAGGTGCAGTGCTTGTGCCTATGTACGTGGGTAGGATGAGAAACTAAAGTACCAAGATCATCACTAAAATTAAGACATCCTTCCACACAGAAGGCACCATTTTACAGTGTTTCTGCTTGCTTAGTTAGTCCAGTGCAGATTTGTGTCTGAATGTGATACTTTGTTTTGAAAGATACAGTAGCATTCACAAATACTTTTAAATATTTTCTTATTTTTAAAGTTATTTTGAACTGATTCTGTGTCAAGGATGTCTGAAATGGAGAGGGGAAAAAAAAAAAAAGGCTATAACTCTTGTTTGGGCTTTCCAAAGCACTGAACTAATGTCTTTGGGCTTTACTGCTGTTTCCTCAAAGCTAGGGTTTTGCTTAATGAATGCTTTAAAACATAATTCTGATGCTTTAAACTAGCTAAATTGTTGTTCTCACTAGAAGTGTTTTGTCTTCTCCCAGCAAAATAAATATTCTCCTCTGTTAACCTTTTTGCTTTTATTTGTATTTACAGTCTGTCATGAAATATTTAGCTTACCTATGAAACTTGCACCCAAAATTTGAAGTAGCTTTTGAGGCTTTTATTTCCAGTGTGTTGTTTAAAGCAGAACAGCCCAGTTTGAAAGTTTTGATGTGTTGTTCTCCTGAACCAGGTTTGTAAGGAAATAAACCGATTGGGTAAGATGTTACTATTTTCCTTAAAATGAATCTGTGGGTAAGCTGTTTTCTATTTGTTCTTAAGCCTCATTTCATCAGTTCCTGCATATCCATTTTCTTCTACATTTGCTGAATTTATTGAGAACTAAAAGTGTAAATCCAGGCTGAGCAATCTACTTTGCATTGTAACTGTTTTAGGGCCTAGAGACAGCTTCTGTACATGCATAGCTTGATGTTCTCAAAAATTTAACTGCTTTCAACTGAAGTGTTAATGTCTTTGATTTTTTTAATAACAAAACTATTGCAATGTCTGTTTTATGAACAGGTATCTGGAAGAGCAGAAGACTGAGAATGGAAAAGACAAAGAGCAGAAAGTAACAAATACTGAAAAAGAAAAAAGTAAAGAAAAAGGGAATTTCTCTGAGTTGGGATCAACAGACGGAAAGGCAAAATCTGACTCCTATGCAGCCAAAGCCGACTCTGAGAAGGGATACCGCGGCAGCCAGTCGCCCAAGCGCTACAAGTTCCGGGATGACTTTGACAAGCTAAAGGTCCCGGAGTTCCACAAGGAAAGTCATTATGGCAAAGAGGAAACAGATGAGCAGGAAAAGAAAGACAAGGCCAAGGGCCGAAAAGATTCGGAATTTGATGATGAGCCCAAATTTATGTCTAAAGTTGTAGCAACTTCAAGTAAAAGTCAAGAGGAGGATAGGCCAGGAAAATGGGAAGGCGTGGTGTTCTTGCCACCTGGAAAAGAGAAGCAAAGGAAACCTGATGAAATGGAGGAGGAGAGCTATTCTGAAAGATCAAAAAAAGAAGAGAGACCAGCATCCAAGAGAGCTGAACCAGGTCACAGGGGGTTTGTTCCTGAAAAGAATTTTAGAGTGACCACTTACAAATCAAGCCAGGAAAAAAGTTCTTCCCCCCCACCAAGGAAGGCTTCTGAGGTGAAGGAGAAACCAGGCACCAAAGTAGAGGGGCTAGCTCCTGGCAAATCCTTTTCCATTACTCGTGAGGCCCAGGTCAATATTAGAATGGATTCCTTTGATGAAGATCTTGCACGGTAAGGATTTGCTATTTTTTGAGAAGTCTAAATAGTGAATTTTTTTTTTAACCCTATTTCTCTTCATGAGATCCTCATATGCTTGCCAAGTGTGAAGAAGGCTAAATAATATTGCATCACAATTTGCATTTATGTTAATTTTTTTTTCTGGCATTATAATACTGTGTCACCCTTTTTTTTTTTTTGTGGGGGGGGGTTAGAGGGGTTACCAGTTTGCAGACGGTGAAAGTACAACATGAAGGTTAAACAACTTTTCCTAATCTTCTACAACTAGGTGTAAGATTAGGTCAGAATGTAAATGCTTCTGCATTAGGTTCCATGCTACAGCAGGCTCTGGAAAGAGTTATGTACTCAATGGCTTCTTGCTGCTTGCAGCTTAGTGGTACAGTTAGTGGTAAGGTTACAGTGCCGCTTAAATGACGTTTGATTCTCTGAAGTGTGTTTAACTACTCTTAGTCTCAACATAGCATTACTGAAACTCTAGGAAGCTTTGCAAGCCACTTCAGCATTGCTTCAGGAGATCTTAAGACAGTAAAAAGTTATTCCAGAAAATACATTTGTACAGCAGTAGCCAGCGAGTGTTAATACACTCTGTGGGATGTTAGAGGTTAATCACAGAATGGCGGGGGGGTGGGAGGGGCCTCTGGAGATCATCTAGGTTGCGGTTGGAAGGGACCTCTGGAGATCATCCCCCTGCCAGAGGAGGTTCCTAGAGCAGGTTGCACAGGATTGCGTCCAGGTGGGTTTTGAACGTCTAGAATTTAGGAACAGTAGCAAAAGATTACAGCCAGGTAGTGGTGTAAGAATGGGCTTGTGTTTCACAGGATGTCAGGGTTTAATACCTGCACAGCCCTCCAAATACAGAATAACAAGTGACCTGAATTACTATAGTAACCTAGATCTGTGTAGTTTAGAGATGTTTAAATAAGCATCCTGCTCATGCTATCAAATGTTCTTAGCTGCCTTCATAATACAACATAAAAAATGCAGTCAGCTTCTAAATTCTGAAATATTAATCATCTTAAACTGCTTCCCTTTACCTGTTCTTCTATTTCATGTAGTCTGTTCTTTTTCTAGTCCAAGTGGCATATTGGCTCAGGAACGCAAATTGTGTCGTGACCTGGTGCACAGCAACAAAAAAGAACAAGAATTTCGTTCGATTTTCCATCATATTCAGTCTGCTCAGTCTCAGCGAAGTCCTTCTGAACTGTTTGCTCAACATATAGTGACTATAGTCCATCATGTAAGAGGTAGGCCAGAAGTCCATGTATCCTCAGATGAAGGGTTGCTCCTCCCTTGCCCAAATAAGTGGGTTTCATGCGCTCCAGATAATGCTCAAAGAGTTGTTTTCCAGCAGATATGCCACAGATGAGAATAGCAGCCTGATCATGAGTCTTCTTTATTTACATAAAGAACTTCTCTTCTGGAACGGTGGAAGGGGCATTCTTGGTTTTACCTGAGCAATATTCATAGCGCCTGTGACTTAGAATTTGTGTATTCTAGTGAATTTGTGACTCACCAGTGTGCTTCATGTGTCTGACATCTGAATTTGACCAAGCTGTAGGACTGATGTGCTTTGTCTTTTTACAAAAATGGTATTAATATTTTGGCATTGTTTACTCAAACCCCCAACAGAGCATCACTTTGGGTCTTCAGGAATGACACTGAATGAACGCTTTACCAAGTATCTAAAGAAAGGAATGGAACAAGATGCAGCTAAAAACAAGAAGAGCCCTGAAATCCACAGGTTGGTGCCATTGGACACTGTCTTAACATTTTGGGGGTATTTCAGGTTTCCTTCTCTCAAACTCTGGAATAATTCTGGAATAATTCAAGTATATAACTAGCTTTAGGGAGGGGAAAAAAAAAAAAGGGAAAATGTGGGGAGTTTTAAGTATCTTTGGAAATATTGATTGTCTTTGAATGACTTTTGATCTAAAAACATCAGATTCTTCTTACAAGCAAGATTATATCTGTGCACTTTCTCTACTTTCAGGAGGATAGATATATCTCCCAGTACTTTTAGAAAACATGGATTCTCTCAAGAGGAAACGAAAAGTTCCAGAGATCCTGGCTTCAAGGTGAACTGTTACACTGATTAGTTTAATTCAACAAAATGAGTGCATTGGGCATGAACTTAACAGTGATGTTTTTGTTTAAATTACTCTCTACTTAAGTTTGTGTTTTTCTTTTAAGGATGGGCATAATTCTAAAAATGAACTACAAAGGGTTAATTTTTATTAAAAATGTATCAACAACCTTTGTGAAGTGGTTAGACTATGGTAAATGACCCCAAAGTCAATTGAGGTGAGCTTGAGAAAAAAGAGAGGATTTTTGGAACAAGTGCCCATGATGAGAGAAGAAACTTTTTGTGATATTTTTCTGCTTGTAAGTATTATTAAATCAATTGTATACATGCGATATTTCCAACCATGTTTTCAAAAAGACATGCATGTCAAAAAGAGGAAAGTAAAACTAAATACTTATCTAAACCAAATACACTATTAAGCAGATTATAAATTTTGTTCTAACAACTTACTGTACCGTTTCTGTTAATTGCTGTTACTTTAACATTCAGCACTTGTTTTAGTAGATCCAAACCATTTGGAATTTAGTGTATTAGCTTTTCTGAGTAGATGAATGTTAAGCCATCGCACTCACTGTAAACAGTCATAAAAACGGCTTAACGTAAAATGTTTGGATTTTAACCTTTGTTTATTCACCTTCATACATATTTACGTTGAACGTTGAAGAGATTTTAAACAGTCCTGCAGAAACCTTACTTGTTTCATATTTGTTTTCGATTTTTTCCAAACACACTTGTGGCTTGACATGGACGATGGTGAGATGGATTTGATGGGCCTGAACTCTTGAGCATCAGCTTGGCAGAGTGTATTATAAACGTGGTTTCCAAACAGCTCGCCAGCCTTCCGTGAAACAGACGTGCCCTCACAAACCCAAATAGGTGTTTGCTGTACCACATAAGGGAGCTGCTGCTGATTTTGTCACTTATCTGTCATCCATCGTGTTGGGAGCAGTTTTATTCTCAGAGTAGAAATTAAAACTCTTTGCCTGGGGAAAGTAGAAGAGCAAAATACCAAAACAAAACGCCTGCTCTCACTCCTGCGTTATTTGACATATTTATTTATACAAAAAAGTGTTTAGAAACTCATGTAAGTAAAAAATTTAATAGCTAGAGAATTACTAATCCTTTTGTATTTAATTCAAGATGATTAATATGATGTATGTTGCATATCAAGTCATACGGTTCCCAAGATCAGTGTTGTGTAAATAAAGTAGCAATTGCTGAGCACAGCCATGGAGGCTGTATGTTGTTGCTAGCAACATTGTGTACAGGCTTCCTGCAGATGCACTGCTACTCAGTTGAATGTTTGTCAGAACCACAGCAACTGTCAATTTGCTGCTCCTGTATGTGCAGTCAGCAGAATCTCATCCAGGTATCACTGATCTTAAAGTATACACAGGTAACACAACTTCTCATTTTCCAAAGAAGCTGTCTTAATCCATTATTTAAGTAGCAATTTAAATAGAACTCAAAGAAAGCATTACCAGAATTTTTTTGTAAATTAAGAGTGTTTTAAAAAAAAAAAACAAACCAAACTCACTGTTGAGTGTTTTTCATACAGCTGGTTGATTTTAGCTTTGTGAAACACCAGGCTCAGCTTGCGTTAGTGGACTTCCTAGGATTGTGTGGAGAAACGCATACTTCGTCTGTGGTGACTTCTTGGCATCTTTCACATGGTGCCTTCTAGTCAAGGAGTAAGGAGGACTATGGGTGGTGTCTGTCACAGAGTAAATCTTCTTGACAGACGTATTAAAGGCTGCATATCAGTGGGATGTTGGCATTCTCCCAGATGCATTTGGTTGCTGCGTTTCAGTGACCTCCATCTCTTACCACTTTGATCAGTAATCACGATCTTGGGTATCTCCAAGCAGCAAACAGCTTTTGCTTTTTCTTAAGTACTGCTTCCAGACCTGGTGATTAAAATTCCCTTCCACCCTGCTAGATGATGTCCGTCAGCAGGATAGCGAGCATGCTGCTGTTCAGTAACAAACGTCCACGGGCTGTTAGACATTCTTGACATGCTGTAGTTCTGATACATAATCAGTTGGATTGGATTTCCAAGTTGTTCTTGTCTCTCACTGGCTGTGGTGTACAATAAGTGTCAGCTTCCGTGTTTCTCCCTCCCCTATTACCAGCCTATCTATACTAATGCTATTTAAAAGAGGAGAATAAAAGTCAAAAAGCAGTAGGAAAATTGAATTCTGGCAATTGAAAACTTATTTTAATAGTGCATTATTTTACAACTTAAAACAGATTATTGATTAGTATTCAGATAAACTCCTGTTCTCCAGAAGTCTGTGCAGTCAATAGCAAAGTAATGGTGCTGAACTCGTGCACTGTAAACCTTTGTACTAAACTCTCCCCTCTTCCCTGCATGTGTAGGCTGAAGGGAAATATAAGGACGACCCTGTTGACCTGCGCCTTGATATTGAACGCCGTAAAAAACATAAGGAAAGAGATCTTAAACGCGATAAATCCAGAGAATCAGTGGACTCGAGAGATTCAAGCCACTCAAGGGAAAGATCAACTGAGAAAACGGAGAAAAGTCACAAAGGCTCAAAGAAAAAGTATGTAGGAAACCTAATAGCCATTTCCTTCTGCCTTTCATGTTTCTGCTATTAAGGTTGGAGATGACACTGTGTACATACAGTTGTACACCTTTTGACGTAACTGCTTCAGTGGCGTGAATTATACCTCTGTGTGTTGTCTTGATATCATTATATCTATCTGAAGCACTATGTAATAGTTAAAGGTAAATGAGGAGGCTCCATGTGTCAGAATGGGTGAGTAATTTTTCCTTCTTGTTCCTGTTGTGTTATAGAGAGCAGCCATGTTTAAATGACTTTGCTTTAATGTTAATTTAATTTTTTTCTGTTAGCTTATTTTTTTCGTTTGGCTAAAACTCTGTAGATGCGTGCTTATCTTGTAGTA
The DNA here is from genome assembly GCF_000690535.1 of Cariama cristata. Taxonomy (NCBI): domain Eukaryota; kingdom Metazoa; phylum Chordata; class Aves; order Cariamiformes; family Cariamidae; genus Cariama; species Cariama cristata. The sequence continues at coordinate 6,257 of NW_009619181.1, read as the reverse complement.
GATGGTGTAGCCACCTTAGAAAGAAGCAACAAGTTCTTTCTGGAGAAGACTTGGGAGCTGTGTTAGATCTGTGTTGTAGCTGATCCTGAGCTCTTACTATGACTTTTCCTTTTTATAGTAGGAAAAAGAGAGCATTGCATTGATAGGGGAGTGATAAAGAAATGGTTCGGTAGAAAACAAGTCACAACTGAGTTATTAACCCTGTCTGTGTCCCTCTCACCTCTATTTCCTGTCATTGAAACAGGAAACACCGAAGGGTACGTGAGAGATCCAGATCCAGTTCGTCATCTTCACGGTCCTCTCATTCAGTCAAAGCGGAGGAATATCCTGAGGAGACTGAGGAGAGGGAGGAAAGCGCCACAGGCTTTGACAAGTCCCGACTTGGGACTAAAGAATTCACCAGTCCAAATGAGAGAGGAAGAGCTAGAGGGACCTTTGTAAGTGTTCTCCACGACCCCCACCCCAAATATTGATTCCCAGACGGTCAAAAAGTGGCCATTGTGTATTGCTCTTTCACAGTTAAAGCATACCGTAAAGGAGAAACCCCAAAGGCATTGTCTGGTTGTGGATGATGAGCCAGGATATGATCGCTCCAGGTCTGGAGCACAAACCAGGGTGCTGAGAACATAGTCTGGGCAGTTGAACTCAGGATGTGTGGAGCAGAATCAAGCCTGGAAGCTCTTGTGCATTAGTAATTGCTGAGGAACCCTGATGTGCGTCAGGCAGTTTGGGTTAGACTACCAAAGTGACTCATATGGTCGTAACCATGCTTATTGTTTGCAATTCTTATGCCTTAGTTCCGTTGATGTCTTGTGTGCGTATTGTATTTGTCAGATGCTCTCTCTTGGGTGCTCTGGAAATGCCTTTACATGATCTTAAACAGCTTTATAGAAACTGATACACTGTGTGATCAGATGAGCTAGTGCAATTCTTATGCCTTAGTTCCGTTGATGTCTTGTGTGCGTATTGTATTTGTCAGATGCTCTCTCTTTGGTGCTCTGGAAATGCCTTTACATGATCATTATAGATACATTATAGAAACTGATACACTGTGTGATCACATGAGCTAGAAAACCCTAAAATGTACTGACCTGTTATTTTAATGGTAGGTTAAAGGTGTTCTTGGATGGTCAGAGAAATGATGTTGTCTCTCTTGGTAGCCCTGAAAGCTGTCTGGGAGTGGGAGGGTACTGCCACTGCAACCGTTTTGGTTTTATTCCATGTTTTGCTGTTGCAGCAGTTCAGAGCAAGAGGGAGAGGATGGGGCAGAGGCAACTTTTCAGGCAACAATAACAGCAACAGTGGTGGCAACAATGACTTCCAGAAGCGAAGCAGAGATGAGGAGTGGGATCCAGAGTACACACCTAAGAGCAAGAAGTACTACTTGGTACGTGTCTTAAGTCCTGAAACACCTATGTACACTCCAGGTATATCTGGTCTTAAGTGCTTTAGGGGTGAAAGCATCAGCTGTCATTATCTAATCCACCAGGTTAAGGCTTCATGTGACACTTTCTCCCGAGAAACTTCTGACTCATGACTAAGAGAACTTGTTTCTGTTCGTTGTAGAGTGGTTTGCCATTAAGTTAAATCCTAAAGGCCAGTTAAAGAGCATGCGTTTCACAGTATTGTGGAAAACGCAGCCTAAAGCTGTTAGTCTGTGTTGCAGGTGGCCTACGTTTCTTGGTTCTTTCATCCCCATAAAGTGTCCAGCTTCCTGGATGGGTTAGTGCTGTTCCTTTTTATTTCTGGTGATAGCAGTCTACCATACTAACAGGCATTAATCTAGGAAAACACTGTGTGACTGTGTTCTTTGAAAGAAGGGTAGTTTTAAACAGAGACTAGCTCATTTTTTCTCTTCTTGATTTGGGGTACTTGAGATCCCTAATCCTCTCATTAAATAATGCAGTATTTCAGTCTTATACCTCGAAAAAGAAAGCCTTGATTTTGGGGGTTTTTTTACTACATTTTTCTGCATTTCTGTGATCTTGTTGAAGGCAGAATTGTAATTGTTTGGGGTGTCCAGTCTCTACACTGCACTTTATGTACAGAAGTGGGTCAGTTTGAGCTCAGTGACATGGTCTGTGTCATCTTGTACCAATTGCATCTGCCTTAGCTCATGCAAAGCATTCCTGAAAGCAGCACGTGTTATAAAATTCCCTGAGTACCTAGCAATAAGGACTGAAGCTGCCCAAGTGGTTTGATTGGGAATTAAATAAAGGGGAAATGTGTACCATATCTACATCACGGAGCTGCAGAACCAGCAGTGGTACTCCAGGCCTAGACACCCGTCACTCCACAGAGAGCTCCCTGTCAGCAAGGACAGATTGCCAGCACAAGAGCCTGTGTAGCGATTGTGTGTTCTTGCCTTCGTCTGCTGCCTTTCTTCCCCAAGGCAAGGCAGTATTTCTCTTTAGATGGCCGTGTTCACCGTGCTGTAAACGTGGTAATCTGGTTTGTGCTGTGGGGCTGCGTCTCACAAGTCAGAGTTTTCCTGCTCTTATATTGTGAGTAGTCAGTCTGTTTCACCTGATGATGTTGGCTTCCTCCTGTGCAGCACGATGACCGGGAGGGCGAAGGTGCGGACAAGTGGGTGAACAGAGGCCGTGGTCGGGGTGCTTTCCCCCGAGGAAGAGGTCGCTTCATGTTCCGAAAGTCAAGCACCAGCCCCAAGTGGGCTCATGACAAATTCAGTGGAGAAGAAGGAGAAATCGAAGATGATGAGAGCGGAACAGAAAACAGAGAGGAAAAGGACGCCTTACAGACGACGACTGAATAGCCGCAGTGTCTGCCTGTTTCTGAGAGCCCTGGCCGGAGGGAAGGGGTTCGGCACGATCCTAGTGCTGGAGACTGTCAGGGCGATCCCAAAGCGCTGAGCAGAACCCCGGAGAGAAGCTCTGAAACAATCCTGAAGGTATCTGCATTTCCGAGCTCAGCCTCTCCAAGTGTGGACTAGAACTGATAAATCATTTATGCTTGGATCCACTCGTGGACTGTATCTTCCCAAAGACTTACCTTCTGGACTGAATAAGGTCAAGTACTGGGTGAGATCTTAGATTTTTCTCTCCTCTGTGACCTTATTGAATGGTCGGTTAATTTTTTGGTAACAGGCTTTGAAGACAATGTGGATTTTGGTTTGTGCCCATCTTAACCCAGTAGTCTTGACATTTTTGTTTCTCTTTTATAATTTGAAATAGTAAAGGTCGGGATTAACTCGCCAGTTCAAATTTTTCTCCCCTATTGTGTATTCAGTTTTTTAAATTCATGCTCTACTTATTTTAGGCCTTTACGTATGTAGTAACATCAATTAAATGATAATTTTGGAAACTATTTTTGGTTCTTATAAATAAGAAAACAATGAAGCATGTGAATAAACATCTAAATGTTAACTTCTTGGGACCAAACTGCTTTTTTTTTTTTAAGTTTTTTTTTAATGTAACAGTTGAGTTTAGGGCCTTTTAAAAACAATTGTTTTCCTTTTATGTTGAAAGTTAACAAAATTAGCATGGTTTAAAAAAAAAAAAAAGACACCCTACTTTTCACCACTGTTTGTGTACACTGTTAGGCCTGGTGTGTGCTGGAGTCCCAAACTGCTTGTAGGCATTTTGTGTATCCTCTTTGCAGCTGGATGTGAACTTGAGTGCTCTTTCCAAGGTAACATAGTTTTCTAAGAAACTTCAGAATTCTACTAGGTTAAAAATATAAAAGGAGATGAGAAAATTTTTCAATATTTTTTATTAATCTTTTTATAAAAACAAAAGGCAAATCCCTCCTGTGCTGGTTAAGGATGGCCGTTACGATGATATTTTTCTTTTTATCTTCTACTTAAAAATATTCTGAAGAAGTCTGCAAATAGTCCTCTGGCTGAGTCCGTGAGCCTTCTGAGCAGGAGAGGCACGTCCATGTGCCCGCGCTGAGTGTGCACGAGCTGTAAAGACACCGCTCTCCCTCTCCTCTCCATCTCTGCCTTCCCTTCCCCAGGATTGCTGTGCTGTTTCCCCACACACACCAACTAGAGTTTGGTTTGTTTTGACTTGAACAGTTCCTGTTTAGCAAAGCCCTGAAGTTTGTTTATGCAAATAAAACACAATAAAATGAGTAGTAGGTGTAACGCTGCTTTGTTTTGTGTTCTGAGTCGGGGGCTCCTCCTGCCTTCTGAATTGATTGGTGAGGCCAAAAGAACCGAATGCGCCTGGTGTGGAGCCGCTACAAAATTGCTGGGCAAGGGCGCTTTACAGCACGATGGTCCTGAGAGAGGTTGGACCGGAGAGCGGTCAGGAAGGAGGAAGCTCAGTCTGGTGCCCGTGGGGCTGCGCCCGCTGTTAAGAAGTAGCGGTTGCAAGCAGTGGCTGCCCGGTGCAGTGGTGAGAGGTTCCCGTTCTGTAGGGCTCTGCAGGTGGGGAACGCTGGAGGAGCTGCCATCGCAGGGCGGCGGGGTGCAGGGGCAGAGCCGGGAGCTGTTCAGGGCCGGCCCTGCAAGGGGGGCGTTTCTGGAGTTACCTCATTGCAGACGCAAGAACCCGATGGAGTGGGGCTATTTGTTTTACCTTTAGCTTGCGGTGCTCTCTAGGTTAGTTGCTAAGAAGCAAGTAACTGCTGGTTTTTAACCAGTTAATAGACCTGTTAGCCCCTCTGTGTTAGCAGTAATGGCATGGGGGGAAGGGGGGGGACAGCCCCCAGCCCCATTCCCCAGCCCTGCTGGCGCCAGCCCTGTTCCGCAGCCCTGCTGCCAGTAGGGATTGTGTCACCTACGAACGGGAAGACCAGCTCCATCCGTGCTCTAAAACCAAACTCCTTGCTGAAGAGTGGGGCTCGGCCAGCCCGGTTTTATGCCAGCACTACAGCCCAATGCCTGTCCAGTGCAGCCGAGGAAGGTGGCCGTTGCGTTTGCTGGTGCCAGGCGGGAAATGCTTTTCCATTGCTGCCGCCTCAAAGGAAGATTGCTCCTTGCCGTCGGGATGCTGGGTGTGCGGCCTTCGTGGTGAATTGAGGTGTCTGCCTGCACTGCAGAGCCGCGTTCCTGGCTGGTGGTGGTTAACGGTGTTGGCTAACAGCAGTTGAGAGAGTAGTGTGGCTTAACGGTTTGCGTTTCTCTTCACACTTGAATTTGAGCCCTTGAGCAAACTTGAGACAGAGGGTGTCCACTGTTCCCAGCTCCTCGAGCCAGGGCAGAGCAAGCGAGACCTCCGCTACCCCAGCAGCCCTTACTGCCTGGTGCTGACCCCCAGGTCCCCTCCCTTCTCCCTGGTTCAGTATTGCCAAGTCAAAAGCATTTGATCCAAAGGAATATTTGTGCTGTCAGCCTGGACCGAGTGCTGGCCAGGACCAGCCGGGGAGCCCTGGGGCCACAAATGACCCTTCTGGCTGCTGCGCTCTGCGGAGGGGCTTCAGCGGCACGGCCACGCCAGCGCTGTGCGCTCGCGGTTTGTGGGTTTTGGCCCCTCTGTGGTTTAGGTTTCACTTCCCCCTCTGCACCCAAGGTGACAGACGTGCAGCGAGACCCGGGTGGCTTTGAGCTTCTGTCCAGGGCTGGGTGCGACTCCTGCCCTAGTGCTTCGCTGCTGGATCGGCAGGCGGCGGCCGGCCCGCCGCCGTGGCCC
>NW_009619181.1:0-354 GCF_000690535.1 Cariama cristata | reverse complement strand
AGAACATCGAGAGCTCGAGCCGTGCACCAGCATTTCTGAAGGCGCACATGCGCCTTCCCCAGCTGGCAGCTCCTGAGCTCGCCGGGTAGCAGCAGTTGGAGAGTTGGGACAAATTCCCTCCAGCTCCCAGCACCACCAGGGCAGGCGGTGAATCGCCCGTAGTGAAGGTGTGAGTGTTTGAGGGTGCAAGTCAGTGTTCGGGCAGGCGAGAGGCCACAGCAGTGTCTGTGCATCAGATGGGGTCACCCCAGAGGAGACCAAGCTGATGCAAGGCGAGTGGGTGCTCCTTTTTTCCCCATAACACTGCAGCCCCACGCGTTACCGCTGCCGCTCTCCTGTGCCGGCAGGCCCGGG
>NW_009619180.1:0-466 GCF_000690535.1 Cariama cristata | reverse complement strand
GACAGGATTCATGAGTCCACTGAGTGGACAGTGACAAACAGTTAGTTTAGGTCACCAGTTCTGCTCAGAAAAGCCTTTTTTCCTTTCCCCTGTCTCTTCTCCTGGATGCACACAAATACACATGGGACGCAGTCATAGAATCGTAGAATGAATCATTTAGGTTGGAAAAAACCTTTAAGATCATCAAGTGCAACTGTTGGCCTAACACTGCCAAATCCACCACTAAACCATCTCCCTAAGCAGCACATCTACACATCTTTTAAATCCCTCCAGGGATGGTGACTCTACCATTTCCCTGGCCATCCAGTTCCAATGCTTGAGAACCTTTTCATTGAAGAGCTTTCTCCTAATATCCAATCCAAACCTCCCCTGGTGCAACTTGAGGTGATTTCCTCTTGTCCTACTGCTTGTTGCTTGGGAGAAGAAACCGACACCCACCTTGTGGGATTCACAGGGAGTGTTGCGA
>NW_009619179.1:1798-15850 GCF_000690535.1 Cariama cristata | reverse complement strand
AGTCGCTAACGTCATCTGTTGGGACTTCTCCAGTTGACCAGGACTGCTAGTAGATGATTGCGAGAGGCTTGGCAAGTTCTTTTGCCAGTTCTCTCATTACTCTGGGGTGAATCTCATCAGGGCCCACAGACTTATGAGAGTGTAATTGGCACAGCAACTTGCTAACCATCTCCTCTTGGATTATGGGGGCTTCACTCAGCTCCCTGTCCTTAATATCTAGCTCTAGGGGTTGGGCATCCTGATTAGTCCTTGTCCTTCTCCTTCTATACTAGTGATACAGAGGAAGTTTTGAAATTTAATGTATTACAAACGTTGCTTAAAAATTACTGTAGACAGATTATACTAGAATATAATTTATCCCCACTTACGTAGTACAAGTTAAATCCTTCCTAGAGTACAAGTTAAATCCTTTCTAGAGAACAAAATTTTGCCTGAAACTGAGTGTTGCTGTTCACAGGGTGGTTTTAGTTAAGCATGAGGAAAGTGCGTGGGAAAAGGGGTCAAAAACCTTTTAAAGGCCCCGTCATCATTTCCACAGTTATTAGAACAGGGTAGATAGGATGTTCAGGAGATGCATGACAGAAGAAAATGTGTTAAAGCTGTCAGTCCCTGATATCATTACATCCAAGTCACTGCTAGACACCCAACCACTCGTCTGTCTGCTCGGGATTGCACCACCGCAGGGATTGCTACATCCAGACAGAAGCGTGCTGGGGATCTGCTCCTCACTGACAGCAGGTGAACACATCACCCTTCTCTGCCCTCTTCCCTCCCGCTAAATAAGCGGAGGAACGGGTGGGTACCAGCAGCACCGCGCTGAGAGCGAGGGCTCAGCCGAGCGCGATTCCCCACCAGTACTGAGGCACAGGCACTGAATTTGTGAGTAACTCGACCTCTCCATGTAAAACCTTATGGCCTCTGTGACAGGCCAAGTGTATGAAAATACCTCCAAGGCCTCTCAGCCCAGATCTCCTCTCCATTTTATATGAGGAACTTGCAGGTAACTGCATCTGACCCTGAGCTGCTAACACACAGTAGCAAGTCTCGCACGTAGAGACGATTTACTGCTTTTCCAACAACTTGAAACCATATTCTGACACGATAATTTGAGTCACAAATCACTGGAGTGAACAGAAGGCACAGCACTGATACCTCAGTAATTCGTCTGACATGGTATTACCATGGAAAACCAGGATTAACATTTACCTTGTCTGCTTAGTCAGACCTACACGCTGCGCTGCTCCGTGACAGGAGGCTGGGTTTGCTCAGAGGAGACTGAACACGTTGCCTCTTCTCCTCTCCTTTAACCAACTTCGGTAACATTTCATACCTGCCGAGCTTCTACCACTAAAACTAGCTGCAGTTATCTTGAAGTTTATATGAAGGGAAACACATCGCTCTGCCAGCAGCAGAACTGGTCAGAGAGAGGTGGATTGACAGCTGTTTTCAGAAGTTTTCCATAAATTTATATTTTTTTTATTGTGCAAGACCAGGTGTCACTTTTCACAAAAGCATTCTTTTGCCTGCCAGGGTTGGGGTGTCCCGTTTTGACCTGGCTGCAGGGAGAAAGGCTCCTGGTGCTGGTTTCCTGGGCTGGACCCCATCCGAGCGTGGGACATCTCCCCAGGGCGCAGCCCCAGCAGGAGCAGAGAGCCCCAGCTTTCTGCCACCACCCTCCACGCCTCGGGTCTGAACGGGCAGCCGTCACTCACTAAATTAGCCCTAATAAGATTACTTGTGTAAGTAAACACTGCTCACGTGACTGTTGCAGGATCAGGCCTTAAGCTTTGTAGCTGTCTACATCCACACGTACACACTCTGACACACTCTGGCAAGCATGTATTTAAGAGTTTAATATTAAAAATTCCACTCTTCTGTGTTTCTAAGTATTTATTAGTAATCAGTAAAGACACTGGTTAAAGGATTAAACTACCACGATATTCACAAGTATAAACTCGGCATCAAGGGTATTCAGACATCTAAATAGCTCTGACTTGCTTGGCATAACTAGCCATCCCACCAGACGGGTCAAGCAACAGAAGACAGAAAGATCATGTCCCAGAAACATCTGAATTTGCCTCGTATCCACGAACAGCACCTGGGACTCATGACCAATCACTAAAACCCAAAGAGAAAATGCCAGTCAGACCAGGGGCAACCTCCCGGAGGAGCAGATGTGTTGCCCAAAGCTGCCGAAACAGAAACTCCCTGGTGCAGAGGGAGAAAGGGGAATGACCAGCACACGCTTCGCTTGCCTTTGCACCATCCCCTGTTGCCTCCTTGTCAGCAAGAAGGGACAAGTGACGAGCTGACAGCTGCATCTGCATGCTTGAAAAATTATCTCAGCTAAAGTCAGGGTGACTTCTTGGCAGAGTCTTTCATGTTGTAACTTGTATTTTGTAGAGTAGGATTTTTTTCTTTTTCTTTTTTCTTTTTTCTTTTTTTTTAAAAACTAGAGAGAGGCTATTAACTGCAAGAGTCAGCTAAACTGTCAACTACAGAAATAAATCTGCTGACTGGTATATTAAAACACATTTATCCATTCACTGCACATATCACTGAAAACTACTCTACTCCCTGAGGTCAGAAATGGTTTGTTGTTTTTTTTTAGTCTTCAAACACTGTAGCCAACCCCTTCTTCTGTAAATACCCACAAACCATGTTCCTCAGTAAGTCACAACTACAAACACTGTCTGATAAGTAGCTTTTCAAAATTTCACCTAAAGCCAGACAGACTGTAGTACAATACACATTTGTCTTGTAAAAGTAAACTTTTAAAAATGACCCATTACTTTATAGATTACCCTGCACTTTAATAATCAAAGTATGTACTCTATCATTGCTTTTTGTGTTAAAAGAACCTTGTTTCCAAGCTGATAAATAACTGCATATCATTTTCATTTACTTCATGCATATTTTAAATTTGTTTTTCCAGTTGAGCTGAAGCAACTAAGACCTAGTGGGCTCCTGACAGGCAGGTGTGGGTGTCAGAAGACCTGGATTCCCCACCCAGCATTGCTGCATCCATGCAAAACACTTTGGGTTGGATCCAGTCAAGAACTTACATCTACAGGCAGACACAAGACAATCTACATTTCATGTCTGTGCCTCCTAAATTCAGACTCCAAGTAGGTATCTACACTGCCCGCTGCACACAAGTATGCAGTGAAGGCACCTCAGGATAAACCCAACTAAGGAAGAACGTGCGGTGCCTTAACTCTCATCCTCGCCACACCAGTAATGACCATGCTGGGTCCAATGCTGCAGGCATCCCTTCTCATAAGGGGAGGGAGAATGTAACAGGGACTTCAACATCTTTACTTCTGAGGATGATGTGCTTTTCATCCAACAGTTGCTTAAAATAAAGTGCTGCAAGTTCAAGTATTCTTCATGTAGATACGAATTTAAATTCTCTAAGGATGATGTGAGCACAGGCTAAATCTCCAACTTCCTAACAGCGCGCTCTGAACACCAGAAACGTTAACAGTCAGAGTTATGCTTTGTTTGGGACCAGTCGTACCGGTGCGTAGCAGGACATGCCGTGAGCACACCTACCAAACAGGGACCTCTTCAACGGGCGCAGCTGCCCCTCTGCCTGCTTGCAGCGCTAGAGTAAGACGTGGGTAAGAGCAGGGTAACTCTGCACTACGCCGTTAGCCGGGGAATTTCAGGGAGATAACTTTTCAAGATAAAGAGCTTGTTGAGAATGATTGTGCCGGGACTGTAATTAAAACAGACGCCCTAGTTCAAAGGTCTCTTTGGTTAGTAAAGTTAACTAAAATTACTGCCTTTTGCTCTGTGCCTCTTTCTAAGTCCCTCATTTGTAAACTGGGATTAAGAATGCACAGCTCTCTGTGTTTGGATGGAACAGGCTGTGTAAAAGCAGAGCTCTACAAAGGCAATCTTGTTTTTGACAAATATGTCATGTTAAGTATGACTTTAAAAAAAGCAGCTCGATTTAATTCCAATGCAGCACCTATTTTTGTCCCTGGATCTAAATATGAGGCAGACAGCTTCCCTCTATTGCTTTATATTCCTCCCAAAAATTCATTCAGCTTGGATCAAATCCCATTTCCCTTAAATGTATAAATCCCCATGTCATCTGCAGAACTTGACTATCACAGAGAGTGCTTCTATATCAAAGCTTTAAAACATGTTGTAAAGCCACAGCAATGATGCACTTGTGTAACAACTGAACTGTAACCAATGCTGACTGCAAAGCAAGTTCATGAACTTCAGCTGTGATATATCCAGCGCGCTGTTTTGTTCAGACTCCTGGTTTAATGGCTCAGGAATTTCAACAGATGTAGTACTGTGGCATCCTAGCTGAAAAAACTCGATCTCGATGCTTTGGCTCATACTGGCCTTTGCCAATCCAGCTACCTTCCCTATGATTCCCCTCTCTTCCCCCAAAATGGAATTTTATATTGCTGTTTCTAGATCTTTAACAGTACATACAGAAAAGCGTAAGACAAGCCTGGAGACAGTTAACACTGGTACCCAACACACTTCTTCCACAAGCAAGTGTCATATGAAGTGGTAAGTTTTTAACCCACTGGAAAAACATGATCATTTACTGCAAGGTCTTCTTATTTGATGAGTAACAAGAAAGGTCTATCAAACTTTTTTAAGTTATGTGTGTTCTCTCTCTTGAATAAGCAGCCAAGCCCAGCCACACTGATAGCTTTTAATGACAGATCCTGTGCGGAGTTTCCCAGAAACAAAGATGTCTTGGGCTCCACGGGATGAAGGTAACCCTTACAGGGGGCTGTTGGACTCCACGATGGAGATGTCTGTTGAATGGATACTTCAAACAAGTCTTACTGAAAGCGACCAAATGTACTTATGTTCAGTCTATCCATACCTCCAACGCACAAGTGCTTGCTGTCTCGTTGGGAAGGGCGTCCCAACGTGATCACTGGACCTACCCTTCCCGACCGGCTTCCCCAAGCTGCTTCAGGGCTCAGCTGTACAGATATTTGTAGCAGCGCAAGGATAGGGCACAGAAGTGAAACATTAAAGTAAAGCAAGTATGCAGTTAGATTTATTTTCAAGGGTCCAAACCTTTAGTCTTTAAGAAGGATCCAAACTAAAAGGAACTCTACAACGTGAAAATACCTTTAACAGGTTTAAGTCAATGCAAACACGTTGATCATTCCTTTCTTTTTTTCCGGAAGCTTTTAAAAAACAAATACATTTAATCCTACCCTTAATTCCCCAGGTAATCTGCCTTATTTAGCTATACAGAAAACCTTTCTAATGGCACCAAAATGCAACAGCCATTACAAATTGTATTTGTTAACAAGCTGTCACTAGGGAGTGCTCAAAATAATTATCACCGTTTGTCTTGAGTTAATTTCAATTTCTGCAAGTGTGTTATACAACTACATTTAGTGGTGACAAGATGTCTTGAAGTTTAACAGTTTACTTGCTTCCTTTTGCATGTTTGATGCTGACATCAAAATAATTCTCCCTGCTTTTTCTCTAGCATTTTAATGGATATTTGCTGTTTCTTAGACAACTGAACACAGCTAATGTAAAAATATGAAGGGAGGTTTTATTGGTTTTTTTCTCCAGGAAACTTAATGTTAAACGTAGAGCTATCTAAAATGCTGTAAACGAGCATGTATGACCCCCCAATGTAAGAGAGGAAGGAGGAAGAAAAGCAAAAAGAGAAACAACCGAAAGTCTGATATTCCTTGTGATGGAAGTTGCTTTACCTAGCACTGAAACAACTACACCACAGACAGTAACAGTTCAAATTTCTTCTCTCCACTAAAGGTACAGATATGAAATGGGGTGAGGTTCGATAATCTTTCAGCTAAATCTTCCTACTGATTCTGACTTGTATCATAAAACATTAAGAAAACACATTAATCTGGTTTAAGAAAAAATTAGCACTATTAGTATTATTTTGAAACAAATTTTTGCCTTCTTTGAACCCTTTCACTGGAATCGCTTTCACTTATCATGTATATCATGCAATCAATCTATACACAACCACCTTGTATGTTTTTACATTCAGCACTGCACTATGTAACTAAACCTAAAAATAGGGAACCTAAATGCTTCCAAGTAGCTCAATTTTTCAGCACAAGAGCAGCATTCAAACACATGTAGCGTAGACTTCTGATCAAATTCTGCTTAGTTTCATTTCAATATTCACTTTTTATAATTCCTTATTAGAAAGGGCAGTTGGAGTATGGAACTTGGCCAAAGCCATCAACAGACGCACTGTGAATTAATTCAGAATGAGTAAAAAGAGCAGGATACATGGGCAGAACCTCTGGTACTAACTTGACTATTGAAACGGAAATAATGAGAAATAAGTTGATTTCTATTTTTTTATTTTACAGCTTCAAGACCCTTCTGGGACATATGGTCTACCCCTAGCCTTTGGCAGTCTTTTACTTCATTAAGGTTTCCAGTTGGTAAGGAGCTCACATCTTGACATCTCTCTGAACCTGAACCAGACCTATTGTTAATATGAAGTGGTTCTCCCTATTTTGCAGCTCTTTAATGAAACATAAGATTATTTTAAGTCCATAATCTTCTCAGTAGGATTATCGACTAGTAGGGCTGACCCTAATATTGCTCATCTGAACAGTGATCTGGCAGATGCACTGAGAAAACAAAGGCTAAACACATACCTGTCTGGAGGGTCTTGCAGCAAGACATAATAGAGGCTTTATGAGTAACTACTTAAATCCGGTTTTATTTGACAATGCTAACCAGATGTCTTCTGGAAAACAAATCAAGTGTTTCAATCACTGCTGCTTAAATACATTCCTTGAATTTGGCCAACAAAGCTAAACAGAAGCTACAGTCAGCCAAATCCAGCTCTTCTAAAGATGAGATAATAAATGAATCATCGCAGACATTGGAACAACGAGCCCTATATTATGTACATAGCTTGAATCAACACAATTACCCTGGGGGGTAAAAGGCACGAAGTACAGGCAGTTGTGCAGGAAGTCTGCAGAGCTCTAGTCTGAAAAAGAGTATAAAAGCCAGCATATGGACCGTTCCCACCAGTTACAGCTACACCTTCCTCAGTACGTACCTGACACCTTGTTATCTGCTGGAAAGGACAGCCAGCCTGGGCAGTAACCAGCAGTGTGCGACAAAACACTGCCCCTCATCTGCATCTTGAACTGCGCAGAAAGATGTCCACAAGACCCTTTAGGAGCTGGCTGTCTCCTTAGAGCCTCAAATCATTTCAGTCTGGCTGTGTTTGCCGTTTAACATTAAGATAGTTATTTCATCCCTTCCCTTTACGCCTGTTGTCTCCCAACTCATGGACAAATGACAACACCCAACAGTGGAGCCTGTCCTCCTCCACTTTTTTTTTTTTTTTTTTTTTTGTTTAAAAATCAAAGTGCTCTACACTGCTAATTGTGGGAACTGGAAGATAACTGCCCCTTGGAAATCCAGCTATATAAATGCCCTACTCTGGCTCCCATCACTGCAACTGACTTCTATCCATGTTTGAGGGAGAATATAGGATAGTTTGAAAAATGCAGAAGCAAAGAGAGTTCAGGTGTGTGACAGGAACATTTTTTCAAGATTTGCAAGATTATCCAAGGCCAGTGCATTCCAGATTACTTTAGGCTTTCCTTTTAGGACACTGGACCTACACTTATGAACAGACTGCTAATGTTGCAAACCTGTCCAGAAGGTAGACAGTCACGCTTACAGCACGCTCCAAGCAGTTAAGCAAAGCAATGCTGCAACAGTGCCGTGTGTCGTCGTCCCCCCCCCATCTTCATGCTTCATGCCTTATCGCTTGTCATTTTTAGATCATAATACAGTTAGCAAAATGAGGATTAGTCTCAACTTACTTTTCTTACTGAATATTTGCGTCACTGCTATACGCTACTGCTTTTGTATCTGTGCTCCCAGCTGAAGACCACTGTACTTTAGGGACTTCTTCAGACATCCATCCTTTAAACATGACCATGCTGCAGAGCAACAAGTCAGACCCGTCGGTGCACCGTGGCAGGGATGGGGGTTGTTTTGTGGTGCTACCCTCTTGACTTCGGTTGAACGTCCACTCAACCTCTTGGCCTCATGGACCAAAAAAGCTGCAGGAAACACTGCAGTATGTGGCACTTGCCCCTTTAGCACAGATAACAGTCTGCCTTATCAAAAAATGAACCAGTGCCACTCTGAACAACATTAAACTCATAGCTCTCCTCCAGCCCAGACTCTCAGAGCTGGTCCAGCCACTCAGTAGACATTGGCAACATGCGACCGAACAAGTCAAGCAGTCCTTCAGCCTGGGAGCAGAGCACACAGTGCAAGGGGATAGGATTGATCTGAGGATCCTGACCCCAAGCAGGACCTCAGCTCTTCCTTCCCATCTGTCGTCTTCATCTCCTATTTTCACCACTCCCCAGGAGATAATAGTGACGTGGCGCACAGTCACACAAGACTCCTCAAAGGTCAATGCCGTTTTGTTTCTATCTGAATGTCTGTACACTGGGAAACACCTTCTGTAAGGTGACCATGAAAACATAAGGAAGAGGCCACTTAAGACAGGCTCTCAGGAAAGGCCAGTTAGAGCAGCTTGGCCCTAAGGGTAAGGAAACAAGCACCTTGGACGGTACATGTCACCCCATCCGCTCCACCAGGCACTCCAAGGTGCTGGCTCTTTCCCCAAAGAAAAGGAAGACCTGCTTTATCCAATGTAAACAACACATTTAAAAAAAAATGGGATCTATCACCACAACCCAAGAACCGCATCATTTTCTAAACATTTAAATCACAACGCAACAGTGCCACGATGGTGAAGTGCAACTGAATTTGCTCTCCTGCTCCAGCCATCAGATTAAGATCAGTGACTTCATATGTTTAACCCAGGCGGCGTTACCACATTTTAAAGGAAAGCTCTCAGTGGCTTAGTCAATTGACAACTTCAGATTTTAATATAAGTTACATAAAGCCACTTCAGTTCTCAAGAACAGATATTCTGTACATCACAAACTTTCCTGCTTCCAGGTGCTTCATTTTATAATTCAAACTACTGGACAATACTGCTTTTTAACACTTCAGGTGGCACCTGAGCACCTGCAGGCCTAAAGAAGGATAAATAGCTTTACCTCAGTTAGGAACAAATTTAATACAAGATCTCACCATTTATACTTGAAAGTAGTTTCATAAAAGAAAACCACAGTATTTCCCCTTAATTTCAAGAGGGCAAAAGGCTAGTTCATAGGTACAACAACCTAAAAAATCTCCCCATGCAAGATCTACTATCACATGCTGCGTCCACTCCCACAGTCTGATAAGGAGAAGACATTTCAATATCCAAGATGTAAAGTAAAACAATAAACTGCACAAAAAATTAATTAAAAAAATCTCTTCCTCCTCCAAACAGAACACTGTTTCCCGTAAAGGTATGCAGAGATCACCAGGCAGAGTACTTGATTTCTCTCAAGACAGGTTAAATATTATACATTTTTATATCTCTATCCCTAACTGTTTATTCTTAAACTAATTAAAAAATATGCAGCAATAATAGTTTTTCTGCTCCTTAAGTGATGCTTAAAAGTTTACTCTAGACAACAGACAGCTTCCTATCTATTTCACTAGATTTTTTTTAGCTAGACTCATGCTGTCAAAAATTTGCAGTTAAAATTGTACCAGAATAAATAGGCTTGACCCTACATTGTCTTAAAAGCTAGCCAGGATTTCATCTGATTATTAGATGGCTGAAAACACCTTGACAGGAAAGGAATACCTTGCTTGAATTATTTTGAAAGATTTTATACATTCAGTATCTCTACAGGTGTTTTAAATAACTGTTGTGCTCTACATGTGAATTACTATTTGTTTACCTAAGTTTTATACTTCTCCATTCATGGGGGGAGCAATGAATGCAGTAACAAATTAATAGCCTGCAATCAAGCTGCTATGTACCAGCAAAGTCAGATCTCATAATCGGAACAAGAACAGGACTGGAAAACTTTCAAACGTATGTTTTAATGGTCTGAACTACAGCTACTAGTTTAGCCTTCAGGACCACATTATCAGGTTCAAGGGGATCACCACAGGTTCCCTCCTCCTTCCCAACCTCCTCTAAAGGTAGGATTAAATATACACAAATGATTTCTGAGCAGTGTTTCTCTTGTCTATTCTTAAAAACCTCGAATGATTTCATAGCCCCCAAAATTTATTTCAGTGCTTCAGTATCTTTACTGTGATGAAATTTCCCCTATTATCAAACCTAAGTATTTCTCCACTGCCGTGCACGTCCACTACTTCATCTCCGACTTACCACAAACAGAAAATTAATTTTGCTTTTGTTCTACCCCTTTCCAGTTTGTGCAAACGGTTTCTGGAGATCAGGGGGATTCATCCCACTGTTTCCTGCACAGAGCACAGCACACCTTGTCATCCAACACTGTTCATTCCCCACCACCCACACACCACGTCAGGTCACATACAGCCGTTCTACCGTCCCACACTTCACCTCAACCAATGAATCTGAAACACCAAAAAAGATGTCAAAATGCAAGCTTCATCATGAGGCCAGGAAAGGCAGAATTAAAGTTCCCATGATAGCCCAATGGTGCTTCTCATAAGACTACTTTTCTTCAATGTCTTCTGTGCTATTATCACATAGCACTGGATTTAATTCTTACCCATTAAGAAGCTTTGGAAAACTCTGTCTTTTCTAAAGCCACAGGTGGAAAAGCAATTCAGCAGTTGTCACAATTACATTACAATTTCAACAGCATTTTTACACCAAATGAAACTCAGTGCTGGCTACAGAACTTTTAACCGGATCCTCCAAATGTGATCAGAAGCACCGGCGTCTCCCTGATTCCACAGGGCTGGCTGAAGCAGCAGTAGAGTAAAACCATAAAACTTTAGTCAGTGCCTCTCTCACTACTCAGAGCCCCTACAGGCAAGAATGAAATTACTGAAAATGGGGTTAAATTCATGCTGTAGCTACTCAGGAAAGCTACAGGCCACAGCAAGGAGTTATTTTAAAACTGCTCTTAGGGAATAAAGATGGCCTAGGGAAAAAAGAGCATGAGGTTAAACAAATAAATAAATGGCAGAGTTTTGTTGACTATGGCAGCAGCTTGAGGTCTGGTGAAGGCATCACAGTCTGTTCTCTCTCTCAGTTACTACCCTGAAAACACGAAACTGAAATTCACTTCATTACCAAGGAGTCCTACATCATGTGCACAAGCCAGTTTATTTAACACAAATGGCTAACTGGTAAGGTGTAGTAGTACTGAATAGCTTTTGTTTTATAAAAAGCAGCAGCTCTAGAGAAAAATCCCAGCAGACCGAAATAACTTCAGGTGTGTAAGCTGGGGGAAGCAGCATATACTACTTAGTTTCACACAAACATATTAGACATAAACTTCTTGAGATGAAACTGCAGTAGATACATTTCTGATAAAACACAAGAAAATCAGAGCAGCATTTTAGTCTGCGCAGTTTTCTTTGATAATAGTTCCAAACAGAGAACAGAAAAATAGAAGAATGAGTAGTCAAAGTTCACAAAAAGCTAACCACAAGCAGTATTCTTTTTAATCTAAAGTAGGCAAATGTTTTTCTTTTTTAAGTACTGGTAAGTGTGCCTGCAAGGCAACAGTAAACATTTCAAGACAAAGGGCTGCGCAAATGTATTAATCCAATAATAAATATAGAGGACACACAGGCTATCTGCTGAGCTGTGCACGAGCTAATAACACTGGCTGTCAAGACTCCCCTATTAAATGATAACAAAAAGCCCCTAGTAAGAGATGGTGAAAATCAATTAACTGGAGAAACGGCAAGAGAAATAAAATACGGCAGCCAAACACTTCTCTGTTCAGACATACAAAATGGAGTTTTCTGCACATTTAAAAGGCAGAAATATCATGTTAAACAAACAAAAATGACAATGTTCTTTTAAATCAGGTTAACTCTGCCAGGTATCAAGTACTTGCAGTTCCTGCTGTCACAAAAAGAGACTTGAAATGAGTTGGCTCTTTGCAAGGTAACCCCCTTTGTTAAATAGCCAATGTAAAGAAAAATCTAGGTTAACCATTTCCAGAACACAGACATTAAGTTGTAATTTTAAACTTTACTTCTGGCCCAGGGACAGATGTTCTGCAGTCCTCCCCGCTGGCTGCCGGCCTGTCCTCATGGCTGCACTAACACAACACGGTGCCTTCCGTGCCAGACCGGACAGGTACGTCCCTATTGAAGGTACTAAGGGTAAAAACTGGTCCTTAAATATACACTGTGCCCTTCTGCAAGAAAGCACTTTCACTACTGAAAGAGTCCTTGTGAAAGCCCTGTTCCTCATTTCCCTTCTCTGCCCTCAGCGCCTTTTTCCCATCTCTCACAAGTAGCCACATCCCTGGCAATGACACTGTACAACAAACGGACTCACCAGATGAAAGACCTCCGAGGTGGTTCTTACACTGAAGTACAAATGGAATAGCTCAGGGCTTACTGAAATTGAAGGTACCATTTTGGAAACACTCCAAAGACTCAGTGGAAACGGCCAAAAGACATAAGTTTTTCCCCTTTTCCATGCTAGGGTGGCTCTGCCAGGTAACACATTTCCTTGTCTCTTGACAGCAAAAGCTTTTTTGCCCTATCCCTACATTTCAGTGGGTAAATCCCACTAAAGTTCCAGATGTACTGAAGGCAGAAAAACAAGCAAGCTTCTTCCGAAGCCTGCAATTTAGACACGTTTGTGAAGACTGTGGCAAAAACTACTGTCCCTTTAGGACACATCTGTGTCAGCAGCAGCATCTTACCTCTCAGTACTGACTTGAGGTTCAGCTTGGCTTGTCGGTGCAGGTCCTCCACACAAGGGGGTCTTGAAGAGGGCAGGAAGACGTTTTCCTGCTGGTGCCACGGAGCAGTGTAGTGCACAGTCCATCTACTCTCTTCATCTAGGTTGGAAACAGCTGCAGAGAGACACAATAATAAGAAAATTAAATACTATTGTAGATAGCTGTACCATGAAACCCCACAGGTAAGTTTGTCGCACATTATCTTAAAACAAAAAAGATCGTTTGCCACTGTAGTTCCATGACAGTTAAAAGCCCTCCTCTCATTTCTAGCCTAAATTTATGTTATGTAGGAAACACCTGTCCCTCTTCCCGTGTTTATACTCGCTGTTGTATTCACTCTGAACTTGCAACTCTGTTTTCCCCCCTTTAGCTCCCAGTCTTCACAAACGAGATCAGTTTCCCCATCCCCTGATCCGGCCAGGTGCTGTGCGTCGCAGGATAGCTTCCTCTGGCTTAAAGGTGACCCTGGGAATATGACAGTTGCCATGAGAGATTATGACAGGTTCATTTGTACCGGGAAATAACCTTCTCTGACCTCACGCTCGCTCAAACCAGGAACAAAGATTCCAGTGGAGCCGACAAATTAGCTGCTTTCCATTGCCGTGAGTGGAAAGCAGATTTGGACAAAGTCAACTCCCTGGGCAAATACTGCTCAGGGCACAACAGTATGGAAGAGGGATTGCTCTGGCCACCTCTTCTCAGACAATACACACATGAAAATAAAATACAGACCTTGCTCAAGTTCAAAGTTCCCCACAGACAGTTGAGTAATGAATCAGCCAAACCACATATTGCTAAGACTTGTTTATCATTTATGCTTCCCGAGACAGCCATTACCTTTTGTTTAAAGTTTATCATCAATAAACTCTTCTACAGTTGAATGGCCCTATCCCTCCACCCTGTAAGCAGGAAAAGGGCGGTTGGGGGTCACATTTTAGGATCCCCCAGGCACCCTTTGGCCTTCAGCCAGCGTGCTCCACGTCCTTGCTTTTAGCTCTCCAAACCAGAAAAAGCCACTACAGCTGAGCAGCTTCCCCAGCACCTGCCCTGCCGTCGCTGGCCTGGCCTCGCTGCCAGCCCCGCATCCTCCCTTGCTTTCCTTGCCGCCTGGGCATCTCGCTCGCCGCCACGCTGCCTGTGGCATCGCTTTGTGAAGTTTGCCTGATGCCTGTGTGGTAGCAGAGGAGTTGCGTAAACTGAGAAGGAAAACGGAGGCAACAGCCTCCTGTCATCTGCAAAA
>NW_009619179.1:0-1767 GCF_000690535.1 Cariama cristata | reverse complement strand
TTTCCCTAATAGTGTTGGGCATCTGCCGGGATCATTTCAGATGGAAATAACTGGTACGTGTTAAAGAAAATAAGCTATTCCTTTCGCTTCAAAACCTTAGATAGGTTTTGAGGCCTAATGCTCAATGCCTGTTTTGTCCTAAAAGGACTTGGGGTGGGGGGAGGAGGTTCTTAACTGCCTTTCCTCGCTTTTTTTAGATGAGTATCAGACCTCAAAAAAGGTTTTCGAAGACTTTCAAATGATCTCCTCATCTCTGAGGCAGCTTGGTCCTGCATCCCCTCCCCTCTCGCAGATGTACTGGCTGCAACAATGCAGACACGCGTTCAAGTCTGCAGCTGCTTCTCCCGTCCTTGCTAACTAGAGGTCAAAACTAAATCACGACAATCTGACAAGTCACCACCTAGCTGGTTACGGCATCAATCATCTCAATATTATAGAAAAAGTGATAGGTACAGGCAATGACCTGCCTGAAAAGAGCCTCTCGCCATCCCCTGGCTGAGCAGGTAGCAGGGAGGGGAGTAAGGCTGAGGGAGGAAGAGGAGGAGGGAAACACCAGCCACCAAGCCCACTGTCCGGCTGCAGTCCCACCATATCAAAATTAAAGTTTACTGCTCATCAAAGCAATGGCCATCAAAACTAGTCGACAGAAGTGCTGCCCACATTTGCCAACTACTCTCTCTAGCACAATTTATCTATCGTCATGAATTAAGTGAACAATCGTGATTTTAAAAGCCTTGCTGAAACTAGAGCATCTTTAACAAACAAACCCCAGCTCAGAACAAGCTTTATGTGGATCCCTCAGAGATACAATCCCATAGCTACACAGGCGCTTAGCAGTTGTGCAAGCACCGAGTCATGCCCAGCAGACGGTGGGAGGACGTCCCAGCCCACCCCAGGACATCCCTGCACCCCTCCGGGTGACACCGCCACGCTCGGCCTTGTCACCGAGCTGCTCATTTCATACCCAGAAGTTTGGTTCCATCAAAACCACCACGACAAAGGACATCAAAAGCAACACCGTATCCCAAAGCAGAAGTCCCAAAGGACTTCGCAAGGCTGCCTCCGCACATGACAAAATACTCAATGAAGAGAGCGAGAGAAACTTTAAAAGAGGCTTCAGGAAAGCAGGAGCAAAGCCAAAGGGAATTGCACTTTGCTGCAGGTCTCGGCTGCCTCCCCAAAGGACAGCGAGCACGCCCAACTACTTACTCTTTCTCTTGAAAAGTTTCATGAGAGATTTAAGCTTTGTGTTGATGAAAACCACCATTTTCAAGGTGTTGAACTGCTATGCTGGCATTTAAATCTCATGGACAGGAGGAGGTGCAGAAAGGTGACTGTCTGTCAGACTGAGCCGGTTCTGACTCTGCACACCAAATTTCTCTTCTCCGCGCTTCTCCCCTCCGCCTTTTCTTCCTGAAATCGCAACTTTACATCTGTCTAGATCTTCGAAACGATTTACAGTTCTTTAGCTTGAATTTCTCCTCCTCACACGTAACCTTGTGCGCTGAAAACGGACAATTTCAACATGCAAAACAGGAGGATGAGGAGGAAAAAAAAAAAAAAAAAAAGTGATTTGTTCACTTTTGCCCCAGACCAAAAATCGGGCTTTCTCGCTATCCGTGCAGGTACTCAGTTCGTCTCATCCTCTCCGCCGCCCTCCCAGTTCAGCTACTCCAGAAAGCCCGAGCTCGCAGGTGATCCCCCTCCCGCCCACGGCTCTGCCGGCGGAGCAGAGGGAGACGCCGGGAGACGCCGGCACCTTCCCCC